>NW_027188710.1:0-14842 GCF_041381155.1 Argopecten irradians | reverse complement strand
GGAGTGCACGGAGATAAACTACCGTCCCTCGGTCAGATACCCGACAACTGTCCCAAGCATGGGATATAGAAACCGAATACCAGAGGTGGAGGGCTTGTAGGTAATATGTTCTGGGGACATCTTAACCACTCGGCCACCGCGGCCGGGGGGGGGCAAATCAAGTTGAAGTTTGTTCGTTAATAACATTTCATTTTTACGTCATTGTGTTACATTGGTAAATAATTTGAAAAATCGGAACAATATACTTAAAAACGCAGATAGAGTTTTTTATTATTCTAGGCATAAATTTCGGAAGTATATGTTCAATCCCCTTAGCCAGCAACCCTCAATCGTGCTCCTAATGCCCTTCGCCATTCAAAGCCAATAAAAACTTGGACGAATTAAAAAAAAATTGAGTATTTCTCATTAACATAGTGTAAGCTAAATGTTGTGACTTATTGTGTTAAAGCTTACCTATAATTACCAATACCATCTGATTCAGTACAATAACGTAGATCACACGTGCTTAATAGAAAACGTATCCTAGAATCGTCCCGCGTTTTTGTACACTAATTAGACTCATGTGTATTATTGCATATTAAATATAACACGTAATGTATAAGCAGGTGAACGTGATTTTTGTGCACAGATTTATGTTACGAATCATGTATGACATTAGATTTTTTTGTGTAACGTATCCTTCGAGATTATGCTTGATGGAAATGCGCTGACATCTCATACATCGTTTATTGATAAATACACAGACTGTCCACGAGGTGCACCACGACCAGCCCACCGGCTTTTGTGACTATTACTAAACCCGTTGCGGTACCCGCCTGAACTTCAACTTCTGTGAATGTAACGCGCGTGTTGGAACGGAACTTATAAAAACCGAAAGTATATTAAAATTAAACAAGTTGCTACTCGAGGGCATATCTCCCTGTCCAATGTCGAAATCTAACGTTAGGATGGTTGCGCGGGGAACATCATACGCGACTAACATGCGAGCAATGGCGTGATTGCAATATATATAGGATTCATGATATTGGTTGTAAATTTGGTTTTCATTGATTCTAATTTTAAACAATCAACTTCAACAAAATCTAGGCATACTTGTCTGATTCAATTAGTTGCGTAGGCAACCCAGTAAATTCTAATCTGACGTGCGCTAAAGCGTATCTATAAATGTAGTTTGAAAAAAGAAAAAATGACAGTCGTTTATAATATAAGAATTCATAAAGTCAAACTAGAATCTGTAGTCTAATATTAAAAATCTACGTCATAATCATATCATTATATATACTATATATATATATAGTTATTAATTGATATATTTTAAATAAAATATAAACATACATCATTAGTGTATAATATTCTAACGCAGGTAATACCATAATTAGAGATTGCTGGTATAATCTGCCTGCGACTACTGCGCACGAGGGCATACCCATTCATTAAGTATGTTGTTTAGCCTTTCCTGATCCGCTTATGGGATAATGTCAGATACAGACCTAAAAACACACAAAAAACCACTGCTAACAACAGGTCCGAACTCAGATTGGGCATCAAAGATTAGCAAACTACCACAAATACTGTACAAGGTTCTAGGTAATATTCCATCGTAAAATCTGACCTAACATCGACCTCAATATTAAAGTTAAACAAACATATCCTATCATATATATATCTGCAAAGTTGCAAAATAAATTAGTGAAAACATAAACCTCGAATAACGTATTCTGCTGCTCCATTGTACCGTATGATCATAAAAGTCGACTAAGATATCAGACAGAGAATTCGTTCATATAATTATTTAAATTCCTAAATGTGGAAAAGCTCTAGACACCTAAACGTACTCCCAAATTACAGACAGAAAACGCACCACCCACATTTCCCAGGACGGTATAAAACACCATGTTGATTTTGACCGAAACAAAACAAAGATCCTTAAATCTTTAAAATATTAGATATGAAGCTTTTTTGAAAAAACTGTAAAAAAAAGCTTTGATGTTCATGTTAATTACAAGCAGAAAACGGCCCATATGGCCATATGACACTAACCCTGAAAAACTAACCCTCGATACAACTTTTGGGCCAACGAAGCCTTAAAGGAATATAAAAATGATGGAGGATGTTTTCGAAAAAAGGAAACACAGAAGGTCAGTCGGATATGCCATTATATCGAACTCTGTGCGACCATTTATTAAGCAAACACAAAAGGCCAAATGTGAGGTGGTGTCAAGGGAGAACGTTAATAGAAGATAGAAAAGTAGTTTAGAAATAAGAGAAAAGATGAGATTCTAAATTTAGTCGCCTTTTAACGATCAATGAATAGGGGACAGCAGGTACAATTCTTACGCGTAATAGAACCAGGTGTGTTTCAGTGAGGTTATAATCTCAAAATGATGCCCAATTGTTCCACTCTATCAAGATGACAGAGGACAGATATACCAGCAGCCTACCAAAAACACACTCGAGTCACCACACAGATGGACCCTTAGGCATGTCGTAGCTGTTCAAAAGGCTGGGAATAAGTAACATGCAGTCAGATCAAACCGAAGAGACTCTAACCGTTTTTGATTCGAGAAAATTGACAGGATCTCACATATACGAAGTACAAATGTAATTTGCCATCGTTAAATATACGACATATTCTGAAGGGCCCGCCTGAATGAGTAGTATTTTTTTTTTTATTTTCATGTCCTGCAGGTAGGGGCCAACGTGCAATGACTTCAAACAACTCAATGGCATGAATGAGCGAATGAACAATGTTTAGTTTATTTCAGAGTGGTGACGTAATGCAACGCTTCGTTGTTTTTTACATTTCGTGTGATTATATATTCCGGTGTGGAAAAATGTCTTCCTTATAAATTTAGCTAGTTCTTATTTATTGCTTAAGAGGATAGAAAAAAAGAAGTGACAAAGCTAAAATAAAAATGTGTCGCCCCTTACATCATGTCGTGGATGACAACAGGTAGTATTTTTTTTTTTTACTTTGTGTTCATATTGATGATAAGCATGTTACAAATTCACGCCATGGTAAAGAAATCATGGACCACTTGCGAGTTTTCAAATCAGATATATTTATACAACATAAATAATCACAATTTCCAAAGCTAAATTTTGAAGCCCGTAAATGGTAGTCCACCCACCGCCGATTAATAATCTGACTATAATACACCCGGGTTATTGGGACTATGGGTACCATGACTCGGTAACCCACCCTGAGAGACCCCTAGTCCCCGACCTTTAGAACCTCTCCACCACGGTGAGCTGGTACCGAGGTTAGCGACGTTTGTCCCGCAGCATCTGTACCAACCAACCGACGACCATTCACGACTAGATTCGTTTCGATGTCTGTCCATTTTCCCCACGATAGTATGGTAGGACAGAGAAATAGTAGACTCTCCGTCACAGGGACAGTTAAAAACAACCGACCGACGAAGGATTTTGTCATAGCCACTTCCCTAGACTTCCCTCTCATTGAGGACAACCGACGATTCTAAATGTTCGATAGTTATTGCGATAGGAGGGTTTATAAATGGTTAGCGAATTGCTTTTTTCAGACCTGTGTAGCAACAGACAGAATGATGTTTTCGTGACACATGCAGTCTGAACGGCGGCGACCTGAACGAACAACGACATTATGTTTAAATAACGTGAAGCGATGCCTTTAAGTGCCAGTAATGCGCAGATACTCGAATCATTAGCGTAACTATTACGAACCTTCTAACGGAGGGAGAGATATCATATTAGTAACGAACCCCCCCCCCCCCCCCCCCCCCTACTAATGGAAGCAGAAATGTTAATCGACTGAATCGTAAAGCATTATCATTAATTATAGAGATAGTTTGAGTGAAGTGTTGTATCTAGGAGTCGGATCCTATCTGTAGTAAGAAGCACAAACGACACTGAAAAATGAATTTGAAAGCTAGTAATGTCTTCTCTTTCAAATTTGCAGCAATGCACTATTTTAGTGATTTTACTGTCTGATAATATACCGCTATACTAATTAGATATTATGAGCGCCTATACATTTTATCCGAAACAAAAATTATGTTAAATTTTAGGGTAACTTGTTTACTGCGGCGTCATATGACCGCGACATTTACGCATTTTCGTGGTTTACCTCTAGCTTCTTTGTGTGAGAGTCTCCTCAACTGTTTATACGTGTGTCGCCTAATGTCAGTTTTTTTCGCTAGGTTTGTAGTTCCTATCCCATTTTGAACTTATTCCCCTCTAGAGAAATTCTGCCATACTGGCATCTATTCCATACGGATACTGTTTGTGTCCAGCGAAGCGCTACTAATCACGCAATCCGCAAGGCACATAAACCACACACAGAGAACTACAGACCCCAGATCGCCATCAGTACTGTCGTACGATGTATGGTTATCGTAGGGTTCCGTAGTGAACATCATAGTACTTATATCTCAATAGTTGTCTCTGTCCACAGGGAGGGCCGGTTTTTGTGACCTATCTCATATTAATTACGCTATAGGGTGGGGAAAGTACACACGCGTTGTTGATTGTTCCAAAAAAACAGAGCCGTGTAAAAAAAACTATAAATGCCTCGCCTTACAACAACACGAAATAGATAGCGAGGAAGAACATTGTCAGGAAGTTTCCTTTCCTTACGCAATCGAAAGAGTTCATCTTATCGTTAGTTCGGTTCCTCGTAAGAATAACATCTATTATTTGCGCCGTTAAAGACAAGCGCTTTTCGGTCACCTACAGTGGTTTTTCTATAATTATAAAAAATGTATCGATCGTTGGATTTTTGTATCAGTTAAAATCTATAATTTGCGTCTTATTATTTTTTTGTCATCATTTGGAGGGGACACTAAATTATTGTCTAGATATGTGAAGCTACAAGTTGTGTTTTTTTGGGAGAAATATATTCCATGTTGTGCCTTTCTTGTGTTGTGGAACTGGAAACTCTTTGACCCTTTTTTATATTAGCTACCGATATCTGATAGCAATTGTCGCTTTAAAGACAATGAGCAGCACACTGCCTATCCAAACTCACATTTTAAAGACAAACAGGACAAACCTGTCGTCGTCCACTTCCTTTATGATGAACGTTAATCAGGAGCAGAAAAACATCTACTTTTATAGACCATTGGTTTTCTATCGGGCCAGCGGTACAGAAACTCGTGAACCCGGAACACAGCTCTCATCTGGAAGACGACTTAGCTTCGTGTCAATTCCTTGTCATTTGCATTTAGATCTGCTCAATAAATTGTTGGAAGTTTCAGAATGAGTAGACTTGTTCATTTTGGAAAGAGCAGTTTCAGAATACCAGTTGAGTCCATTGCTCTTAAGATTAAAGAGCGATACAGTTTCAACATATTCTATTCTCTCTGTTTTTCGTTTTGAGATTTGGGGTCATGTTTTATCAGTTTAATCTATTTATCTATTTTACTAAGTAAGGACATTTTGAATGACCTACACAACGCATTTTCAATTATCATGATAGTGAAGCTTGCTATGCTATGAATCCCTTTAAATCAAGGAATCTTGATGAAACTGAGGACATATCTAAAATTTACATGTTCGGTAAGGATGTTATCTATTGCCATTGTGGTATGTTAACTTTTAATAATTTCTTTATACACATAAAGAGTCTATTCATAAACTAATAAAAATCAATGCATATATTTCCATCAAACCTATAGTATATTTTAACACACATTTGTTGCAAAACATATATCGAACTTCTCGGTACGAGTGCTGTGATTCATATTTTCCTTATATAACAATTGCTTAGTATTAGACCTGTCAGTTTTAATACTGACTTGACTTTATTATCCTCTCTAAGTCAAAATTGCAATTTCAAATATAGCGATTTAAAATTAACAGTGAGAGGTTAAAAGATCTAAAGTACCATGTACACACAGGATGTTTTAAATAAACTTCATATGATGGATAGGTTCGGAATGGTCATACACATGGATAGGTTCGGAATGGTCATACACAAGTGGACCGAAGATTCAGCTATATATAGAATGTATAGTTCTTTAACGAAAACATATTCCAGAGAGAAAACAGTATGTTATACCGGAATATGTTAAAGTAATGTGATTAGTTTTTTTTTATAATTAGTAGTTTTTTTTTAGTAATTAAAGTGTGTTTTAACTGATGTACTTGGTTTTATTTGGTTTGTATAAAGTCTTAATGCATTGAGAACCATGGTCATTTAAGAACGTGCCAGGTTTATAGGTGAGAAAAAGTCGAGAGTATCCAGAGAAAAGCACCGACCAGCGACCAGTACCAGGCAACTGCCTAACATTGATTCAAACTCGCTAATGATCATATGTTGAGACATCTTAATCACTCTGCCATCGTGGCCCCAAACCTACATGATGTACTAGAACATGGAACATATAGAGTATGCATAATGAAGGATGGAGCCGTGTTAATCTGATGGTAATACACGACCATTGGGCATTACATATGATCTTATACTGATAACTCATATGTAAAGCACAGTTTTGAGAATCCCAATGCAAAGTGTCTGTAAGTTTTAAACTGCTTTCTTTTCGCAATTATTGGAGGTTTAATGCAGCTGGACAGCGGCAAATGTAATGACTTTATCGTTGTCCAGTTGGCGTTTACCCTCACATAATTGCCATTTAGATGCAGTTGTGTTCTTATATTTCCATTTGATGACATTTGCAGTGTAGCAAATTTCAGAGTCAATCAATATTGTGTTTGTGTCTTTTGAACACTCTCTCGTAACTCAAAGTATAACAGAATCAAATTGTCTAGAGTAAAAAAAAGGAAAATTTTCCATTATAACCGAACAAAATCGATTCATTTTAATGAATTTTATTATAAATTATGTGTAGACAAAACAAAAGATTATAGAAGATAACAGTTTTCTAAAAATATACGACATCACTATTACCGAATCTGAAACCCAGAGAATGAGGTCCATCCCCCGCCCATCAGATGGCTGTTGATCCCTTGCCCTGTGGTGCTGAGGATTCGAACCCAAACCCTGTCTCCAGATTCCAAACGAATAATTGCAGAGCTGGTTCCTTGACTGAACTCTGTAGTACCGGCGCCAAAAGTCAGCAGCGCTTGACGTCCGTTCACAACAAGCTCCGTTTCTATTTTCTCGTGTGGAAAGACCATGATCGTGACGGTAAAATGATATACCCCGTTAACTGGAGTTGTGAAAACCCCGTTCTGCACGTTGTAAGCACCGTCTACATTGACTGTAGCGGTATCAAATATGACGGTCTGCAGAGCCTTCAGACCGTCGGCGGGAACCCCCAGCTCAGTATTGAAGGATATGGCTTCGGGTCCGTTCGATCCAGTAGGACCTGCAACATGAAATACACATGCTAACATTATTTAGTATGATCTTGTGTATAAACATATAAAGAGATGTCTTTGTTTATTTTTTATTCGAGTTGGTATTGTGTGCTTCTTGTCGCCATCTTTGGTCTTAAACACTCTACTGTTAGCTGGTCTGGTATGCTTTATTGACGTTTGTAAATCCTTCTTGCATATGTTACCATTTCGGCAATTAAGCAAAAGAATCTTTTGTGGATCAATGACACAGATTTCTACATGCATATGAGTAAAGTATGGCTTCGAAGGTTGTCGTCACTCTCTGTAATCTCTGTACATGGTCTGTGATTGGTCAGTTTTCTTATTCTCCTGGCCCCGATTTCTCGAAACAAACTTAAGTCAAAAACTGACTTAAGTCATAAATTTTCATATAAGTTACATAAGGAGAAAAACTTAAGTTTTGACTTAAGTCTGCACTGAAGTTTCGAGAAATCGGGGCCAGAACTGCCTATCACATACATGTACATGAAGTTTAGGAATTGATATAACGACAGTGATGGTAACCCCTAGAAAAATATCGAGAATGATGGGTTGATGACTCTAATTTTTATGACATTTTAGTATGAACTAACCAGTGGCCTGTCCTTTAAACAGAAGTGTTCTTAACATGGTAATGTATCTATTAGGAATGTTTAGAAAATACAATGAGCTTATATCTTAGTTCAACGGGAATATACAAGGAAACCCTGCCTCTGCAGAAGAGGACAATTTGATTTTCTTTTCACATACATGTATCATAAAAACTAATGGTGTATTTCTATATAGGTTATCATTATGTAAAATATAATCAATAACCAAGACGAACACAACGTACTGATAATGAATTGAAAATATTTCCAAACATGCTAGGCAATGATATATTCACCCGAAGTTAAATTTGAAAAATTACAAATAATGTCTGAAAAAATCAATCTTGACGTTATAATTTTGAATCAAATACCAGTGTTTCGACATTTGCTTAGAATATCTTATCATGTAAATAGAAAAAGAAAATGATTTTTCGATATGCTCCGTTGTTTTGGAATATAAGTGAAATAATTTGTTCAATTACAGCTTGGTGTCCTGCAAGGTTTGATGTGTATATATAAGTAGGTCATCGTGATATAACTACCACCTTACCTTTAGGTGAATCAATAATTAACATGAAAGTCAAGTATTATAGGAGATACTGTAACTGTGGATATATTTGTGTGTGGATATTTTCGCAAAGTCAGCTCCCAAATTGTGTTGATGTTTCTATTATGCACTGTGGATATATTTGTGTGTGGATATTTTCGCAAAGTCAGCTACCAAATTATGTTGATGTTTCTATTATGCATCGTTACTTTACTTACTCTAATTACTCTTACGTCAAAAATTACACTTCCTGGCATCTTTCGCGGTGATTTGATGAAATAAGTGAAACATTTAACGGCACGAATGTTTTCCACTTTCATAGTATAAAGGTTCTATATTCTGAATGGTTTTCTATGTATAGTACATAAGTACATCACTTCACCTAAGTATACCTGTGACCTACACTGAATAAATGAAGTATTTTTGTGACAATCGTGTACGTATAGGTAAACTATACACACAGACAATGGAGACAATGGTCATCTTAGAAACAGAATAGCTAGAATACTTCATCACAAAACAATACCTAGAACAGCAGTACAAAAATGTACTTCACCATAACAACAGAACAAATCTTTAAACACATAATTCACTAAAAATAGAATAAAAGTACTTTTGTATAGATCATGTTAAAATATTGTGTATGTTTTTGTAACATTCTTAATTGTGAAAATGTACCAAATTGTTTGATATAGCTTATAAACTTAATAAAGTTGGTGAAAATACTATACTTAATCAAGCTTCAACTAAAGAAAATGGAATCCGCGTCAGAAATACAAATGTATTTCAGAAATCTGTACAAATGTGGCACTATCTATATGGGCAATCCACACCTAAGAAGCGGTTGGACTGGGGGAAGATAAAATTATGATTATTGGTATTTAGTTTGTAGAACTTTCGCTTTTGCTTTGAATTTAAGGGGACTCCTAAACTTATGTATAAAAAAAGTTCCGTTTGAGCATAAGTACTTACCCGTAAGTTGTCGACGTGTAGATTGCAATGGTAAGGGTGGGGCATTTCTATGTGCTTCTTCATATCTCGCCATCTTGATGGGATCCATTGGTGATGTAGTTGTTAGCTCAGCGGCGTCTGGACCATTGTATACAGACTGGGTTCCGTCGACGTGAATAACATCTTCTGGTAATAGTGGGCTTCGGTCTTGATTAACTTGATTGTGCAGCATACTCTGTTTCCATAACTGTAAAATCTGAGATAGCGAGAGCGACTTTGTGGTATTAGTTTGTCCATTAATGTTTTCTAATTTCGAAAGTTTCATGGAAGGCTCTGGTTGCTCTCCTAACAGTTTTTCGGTGATCAATAACTTAGCTTGAGTTTTTCGAAGTTGAGCACGTGTAAAAATCTAATGCTTCTCTTGTTGCTTGTAACTCAGAACCCATTCTGTCTTTTTCAGCTGCAAAATCCTGCTGCATTTCCTCCAATTTGTCGTCCAAAGGATTTGGATTCTGAGCTAGAGTAACTGCCACTAGCACCAGACACAACGTTACTCTCCCTGTTCCCGCCATCTTGTTGTTGGTTCGACTATCGAGGCACTGGACTTATATTGCTCCATTCATAATCCCGTTATCGTTTTGTTTGTATCAACACTGCCATTTTTTCACATGGGTACACTTGTATCATGCCTTTCTCCCACGACTATCTGCTTGGGCTCGTCTGAAGCACACGTTGTACCGAGGGTTGAGTCTGATAAACGTCTATCAAATTAAGATGTTTGCTGTCTTGTTTGCAAAGTATCCCCATCCCTGACGTCACATTATCACACTAAATGTCATAAAGCAGATCAGAAACGTTACCAGCGAACATCAATAATCTAAAAATATTGCCTGGGTGGTTCTCATAGATTAAACAAAGTTAATCCTATGAAAAACATATAATTAAATCATGATTACCTCCTCTTAGTGTTCTACGTATGGATCTCATTCAGAGGTCGAGGGATATATTATACGTCAGAAACGCTTCGTTTAAAATTACAGATATTTGCATAATACAAAAACACAGGAAAAGCATAACAAAAGCAACAAAAAAAGCACAGAAAACAAAATTATTTATCCTTTTTGAAACAAGAACAATTTTGATCTATTTCCAACCTCATTAATTCGTTTCTTCTAGAAAAAAGGAAAAGCAGTTTTTCTAAGTCTTCTAAGTCTTCATAGCTAGCAAAACACCATACATACCTGCTATTATTTAATCTATATGAATATAACATAAAACGAAAGGCACATTCATTTAGGTATGAACAGAAATTTTTGTATGAATATGTCATGATAAACTGAAGAATAGTGTCCCACCTACATCATATTGTTGTCCACTAATGGGGTCATGACCTTTGTTACTCTCCGGACAAACTAGATAAGACCACTAACGTAAGTGGAGTTTCTGCGTACTCTAATTATAGAAGGTCATCTAAATACTGACATAACCTATCAAAACATATTTTGTGTCATACATATTTAAAGATATTTTTTAATTCATCTTCAATTTGGCTACACTTTCTATGTAAAAATGTCTATAGGTACTTCACACAGTGCAATATTGCTCGAGATGTATTTCTTTTTTAAATAGCATGTTCCATCCTACTATTACGTACATGGTGTTCCTGATTCCTTATTTAAGTTGTAGGGTCATATCTTGATCAGGAAAACGATCTCAGAATCTACATATGTTCATCTTATATCAATAAATGAAAACCAATCTACAGTACAACTTTTTTTTAAAATTTTAATTTAATTTTTGTTTGTTTGTTTTTATTTCATAAAGCTTAATGAAAAGTTATTCTTAATATCTTGAAGAAAAGGGTTTGATAAAAGGTTCCAAATATTATTTATTATTCTATTATAAAAAAAGTAAGCTGAAATTCACAGCACATCATCAATCAGGTAATATGGTACTGTAAAATAACTTCACAATCCGAGAAGAGTTGCGAATGTATCACCTAATTCATTATCTAATATATGATTCGCTGATATCAATAGGAATATTATTCAATTCTTTAAATCCTTTAAAAAAAATCCCCTTTTTTGTGAAAAGTTCAACCCGCTGAAATATAACCGGCTACATATAAGGTATCTGTATTACATGCTGTTGATATGTTATTTCCCAGAAATATCCACTAAATCTCCGAATAAGACGAACACAACGCTTTAATACAAAGCTCAGTTAATATTAGTGCACGTAGTTTAACCTTGCGTTTGTTTTTGCTTGTCAAAGTTAAAGCACATCGTATTTTCTGGAGATGTATGTATATTTCACATACGTTCCAGTCGCCGCTAATCTAAACTATCTCCGTATTAATTCTATTGAAATGTGTGTATGACAGTCAGGCAACGCTCACATGAACTCTGTTACCTGTATTTGTCACATGACAGTCGTTACATCTTTTTTCGTAGTATGTTTTCAGTAATTGTATGTTCTACATAATAGTAAAACGACTTGCACCCACCTGTGTGATTGCTATGTGTTGCTAATTGCATTAATTGGCAATAACACATTAGGTTTTTTACGTTTCTGTATACATATACACGTATTTAACTTGAACTGTGTGTGAGATTCGTTCGGGAGATTACATAGAATAGTAGCTTGAATTTCAAGTCTGGTTGGGTTTTTACGATGGCTTCAATTTTCGTTACCTTCTAACAAATAAAGCTTCAGTTGGCATAAAAAACCAGTGATAAAATACGAACGTGCAGGATATCTCGTAATAGATCTGACATTGGAATTTCTACTTTTCTTGGTATTGTAGACTGTGTTTAGTAGAAATGTTGCTTGGGTAATTAATAATAGTTCGGCCTTCATTCAATTGAATAGTCTTATTCTAATTTACCTTCCTGCTTTCACAATCTTACCGCTAAGAGAAATGGCTTAACGAACACATTACTCTTGTATAGTAATATACATATTATTCACGTGTCTTCATGATTTTCTGACAAGGTATGCTTTGCTGTCCCTTCTGTCCTTCCATCAATAGAATAGTTTTACTTCAATTCAATACTTTATTTCTATAAACCTTGCGGTTCTTCAGAAAAGCTGCATGATTATATACTGTGCAAAGTGCAACAACAACTTAATTTTCATTCAAATAATAATATATATCACACAGGCAACACGTACAGAAACACCCAACACACGCACACGAACAAGACCACTACACTAGTGTACAGGATGCTTCCGCTTTTGTTTCATCAACAGTATTTTACGTTTTATCTTTCTGCTTGCTCAAAGATAAACTTTACCGCTAAGAAGAATGGCTTAATGTACATATTACTCTTGTACAAACATATTATCCACGTCCCCATGAATATTGATTAGGGATGATTGCTGGTAGTTTCTTTTGCGCGACATACTGGTGTCACAAACGGTTTGTACCTTTATTTGTGTACACGTATTTCTCCGGAACTACTGGTTCAAATCCCATGGTACTACTGCAGTATAACAACTTAATTTTCACGGCGACTTAATTTCGCGTTTCATGTCCAACGACATTAAACCGAGGAATATGCGAAAATAAATTACACGCGGAAATATATGTAAGTTGGTTTACACTCTTTCTTTAGTCTGAATTAGTTTACATTGTTTCTTTAATCTGAATTAGTTTACATTGTTTCTTTAGTCTGAATTAGTTTACATTATTTCTTTAGTCTGCATTTTTACATTTTTCTTAGTCAATATTTCTTTAGTCTGAATAAGTTTACAATATTTTCTTTAGTCTGAATAAGTTTACAATATTTCTTTAGTCAAAATTAGTTTACAATATTTATTTAGCCTGAATTACAAGTTATGTTTCTTTAATACATCGTCTATGTTTAATTAATTTGGATGAAGGATTTAATTACTCTGTTATGTTGATCGAGGTTTGGCTGTTTGGAAAGCCTTCTGAGAGAAAACACACAACAGCTGTAATGGTAAGGTATCATTCTCTTACTGCACGTAATCATCGGAAGCCATTGAACGTTTGCCAGAAGTTGTCGTCGTCGTTTCCATAAAGAATTGCTCATTCATTAATCATGTGTTATAAGATAGCAGGACACCAGATACCATTGCTATCCATTACCTACATGTATATACCTAGCCTCATCAGACACCCACCGACCAGATAGGCGGTTGACGCGACCTGTCGTTCCCCGGTATGGACAAAGGATCGCTTACCTGATACCGACGACATTAGAAGTGTAATTGATTATTTTACGTGGATGATTGGCTAAGGGGATCATAAATCAAATTTGTTTTGATTATGACTCTTAACCATATTGTTCGATATAAATATACTTATTATTGAACTATTCAACGAAAAGTGACATTTTGGTATTTAAATTATATTTGAAATGTTGTGTAATATGATCGCAGTGTCAGAAAAAACTACTTTCGTTAGTTCAGCTGAAAAATTCTGAGGTGTCGCCGTTACTTAGTCGTTAAATCGCGGTATGTTTTAAATGAATACAACATGGCTATTATTTGAATGTGATCCAAATGTGAAGAAATACGATTTTCTGATCAGCGCAAATAAATTATTTCTTTTATTGAATATTTGGTAATACAAAGTTTCGGAGGAGCTTCAACACAACAAGATTGAGGGGGTATCAATCCAGGGAATGGTTTAAAACTTTAAGATATGTTTCAAAGGACATTTTGTTCAAGATGACCTTATAAGAGAAAAATGTTAACTTACATAAAATTTATTTGATAAAATTAATCATGTTTAGAATTCCTAATCCTAGTGACAGTATCTTGTTGAATACATTTTTTTGTTCTCTAAGAAACAAATTCGGGACAATTATGCAGATATCAGACATACGTGTGTCGTATAAAAAGTACACATAGACTTCGCCCCCCAGTTAAAGAACTTACTTATTCTAATAACTAATTCCAACAGTGAACAATTGACCTTTGTTTTGTGGTTAAACCTCAGATGAGTATAGTTTTTAACAGATATGATAATTAAGCCCGGACACCGTAAACCTATCATAGATCAATCACATGCATAATTTATACCAACATCAAAAGGAAATTCTACACTGCTGAGAATGTTTCTAGATCATATAATACAAAGATATCTGACTTAACGTAAGTACATCGAATAAAAACGTACGTGCATGTAATATTAAAAAAAACCACCGACAAATGTGTCTCTTGTATATTTGGCATCATATGCATGTGAAGTCTTAAACAAGCTATGCCGGCGTGTTAATCGACATATTCAAGTATCATTAATGCAAGTCATAGTCTAGAAATGTTTTTCTTACCTAAAATAATTATATATCTCTTTTATTGCAATGCAGATTCGATATTCCCGGCAAATATGATGAAGTAGTAATAATTTTTGATGAATATGTCGATGGTGATTGTGGAGAGAGACATTATTTATACCCTGATT
>NW_027188709.1:0-14844 GCF_041381155.1 Argopecten irradians | reverse complement strand
AATCTACCATACAGGGACCATTAGCGGGAACCGAGAATAGTATAAATAATTAATACCAGCACTCGGGAATCTACCATACGTCTAGCGACTAGGAATTCGAGAATAGTATCAACATTAATACCAGCACTCGGGAATCTACCATACAGGGACCGTCTCTAGCGACTAGGAATTCGAGGATAGTATCAACATTAATACCAGCACTCGGGAATCTACCATACAGGGACCGTTCTAGCGACGAGGATAGTATCAACATTAATACCAGCACTCGGGAAATCTAACCATACAGGAACCGTGTCTCCAGCGATAGGAATTCGAGTATAGTATCAACATTATAGACAAGCTCACTCGGGAATCTCCATACAGGGACGGCGAACTGGAATCGAGAATAGCTATCAACTTTAATACCAGCACTCGGGAATCTACCATACAGGGACGGCGTCTAGGAATTCGAGTATATGTATCAAACTTTACATACAAGCACTTTGGGATTCATACATTAGCGAGGGAGCCGTTGTCTAGCGGACTAAGGAAATCGAAAATAGTTTCGAATCATTTAATACCAGCACTCGGGGGAATCTATCATACAGGGGAGCGTGTCTAGCGATAAGGATTTCGATGTATTAGTAACCCGATCATTAAATAACACAGCTAGGGAATCTACCGAGACATGGACCCGGGTCTAGCAGAGCTAGGAATTCGAGATGAAGTATTATCAACATTAATACCAGCACTCGGGAATCTACCATACAGGGCACCGGGAGTCTCTAGCGGACTAGGAATTATCGAGAATAGTACTCCAACATGGTAATACCAGCAATCGGAATCTACCATACAGGGACAAGTGCGCCTTTAGCGACCAGGGAATTCGAGGATAGTAGCAAAACATTTATACCTACACTCGGTATCTACTACCATACAGGGGACCGCATATCGCGACTAGGAATCGAGAATAGTAACTCAACATTAATACCAGCACTCGTTGTCTAGCGCCTGCAGGACCGACAAGGAATTCGAGCGATCAGCTAATCAACATTATAATAACAGACTCGGCAATCGACCATCGTGGACCGTTCTAGCTAGAATTTCGAGTAGCAGTATCACCGTTAAATACCAGCAATGTAGGGAATAGGAATTCGAGAATAGTATCAACATTAATACCACACTCGGGAATCTACCATACAGGGACCGTGCGGTCCTATGCGACTAGGAATTCGAGAGATAGAATCAACATTAATACCATGCACCTCGGGATTCTACCATACAGGACCGACCTAGGAATGTAGTATTCATCTTAGCCGACTAGTAATTCTAGACATTCGAGGATAGTATCAACATTAATACCAGCACTCGGGGGAATCTTTCCATACAGGGAAGCGTCTTAGGCGACAGTAGGAATTCAAGATATTGTACATCCGACATTTACACACGCAACTCGGGACATCTACCAATACTCAGGGACCGTGTTCTAGCGACTAGGAATTCGAGTATAGTATCAACATCTTATACCAGCACTCGGGACGTACCACTCCAGGGACGACCTAGGAATTCGAGATTAATTATCAACATTAATACCAGGCACTTCGGGAATCTACCATACAGGGACCGGTCTCCAGCGACTAGGAATTCGAGACATAGTATCTCAACCCTTAATACCAGCACTCCTCGGGAATCTACCATACAGGTACCGGTCGATCGACTAGGAATTCGAGAATAGTATCAACATTAATACCAGCACTCGGGAATCTACCATACAGGGACCGGTGTCTAGCGACTAGGGAATTGCGAGGATAGTATCAACATTAATACAGCACTCGGGAAGTCTACCATACAGAGACTCGTGTCCACCAGCGACTAGAAATTCGAGGATAGTAGTACCAACATTAATACCAGCACTCGGGAATCCTACCATACAGGGACCTTATTCAGCGACTGTGGAATTCGAGAATAGTATCAACATTAATACCAGGCACCTCGGGAATCTACCATACAGTGAGACCGTGTCAGCGACTAGGAATTCGAGTGATAGTAACAACATTAATACCAGTACTCGGGAATCTTACCATACACGAGAACTAGTATCACATTAATACCAGAACCGTCTACTATACAGGGACCGTCTAGCGGACTAGGAATTCGAGGATAGTATCAACATTAATACCAGCACACGGGGAATCTATCAACAGGGATGATCACAGTGTCTAGCGAACTAGGAATTTCGAGGATAAGTATCAACATTAATACCAGCACTCGGGAAATACTATCATACAGGACCGTCTCTTGCGACTAGGGAATTCGAGGATCAGTATCAACATTATAATACCAGACACGCGGAGAATCTATCATACAGGGACCGTGTCTAGCGACCTAGGAATTCGATGGATAGTATTCAACATTAATACCAGTACTCGCGGAATCTACCATACAGGGACCGAGTGTGTCTAGCGACTAGGAATTCGAGGATAGTATCAACATTAATAACCAGCACTTCGGGAATCTTACTCATACAGGGACCGTCTCTAGCGACTAGGAATTCGAGGATAGTATCAACATTAATACCAGTACCCGGGAATCTACCATACAGGGACCGTCTCTAGCGCCTAGGAATTCGAGATTAATATCAACATTAATACCAGCACTCGGGAATCTACCATACATTGACCAGTGTCTAGCGACTAGGAATTCGAGATATTAGTATCAACATTTTAATACCCAGAAACACTCGGGAATCTACCATACAGGGACCGTGTCCAGCGACTAGGAATTCGAGGATAGTACTCAACAATTAATACCAGCACTCGGGAATCTACCATATTACAGGGACCGTGTCTAGAGACTAGGCATTCATGAGGATAGCATCAACATAATACCAGCACTCGGGAATCTACCATACAGGGACCGTGTCTAGCCGACTTAGAAAATTCGAGAATAGTATCAACATTAATACCAGCACTCGGGAATCTACCATACAGGGACCGTGTCCGGCCGACTGAGGAATTCGAGGATAGTATCAACATTAATACCAGTACTACTCGGGAATCTACCATACAGGGGACCGATGTCTAGCGACTAGAAATTCGAGGATAGTATCAACATTAATACCAGCCACTCGGGAATCTACATACAGGGACCGTGTCTAGCGACTAGGAATTCGAGAATAGCATCAACATTAATACCAGCACTCGGAATCTACCATACAGGGACCGTGTCTAGCGACTAGGAATTCGAGGGATAGTATCAGCATTAATACCAGTACTAGGGAATCCTACCAAGATACAAGAGGGTGTCTAGGCGACTAGGATCCGTGTCTAGCGACTAGGAGATTCGAGATTAGTACCAAACATTAATACCAGCACACGGAAATCTACCATACAGGGATCAGCATCAACCTAGCGCCTAGGACGGCGACTAGAATTCGAGAATAGTATCAACATTAATACCAGCACTCGGGAATCTACCATACAGGGACCGTGTCTAGCGGCTAGGAATTCGAGGAATAGTATTAACATTAATACCAGTACACGGGAATCTGATCTACCATACAATGACCGTGTCTAGCGACTAGGAATTCGAGAAAGAATAGTACTCAACATTAATTACCAGCACTCGGGAAATCTACCAAACAGGGGACCGTCTCTAGCGCCTAGGAAATTCGAGGATAGTAGTCAACATTAATACCAGCACTCGGAATCTACCATACAGGGACCGTGTCTAGCGACTAGGAATTCGAGGATAGTATCAACATTAATACCAGCACTCGGGAATCTACCATACAGGGACCGTCTCTAGCGACTAGGAATTCCGAGGATAGTATCAACATTAATAACCAGCACTCGGGAATCTACCATAACAGGGACCGTCTCCTAGCGGACTAGGATTCGAGGAATAGTATCAACATTAATACCAGCACTCGGGAATCTACCATACAGGGGACCCGACTCTAGCGGATCTAGGAATTCGAGGATAGTATCAACATTAAATACCAGCACTCGGGAATCTACCATACAGGGACCGTGTCTAGCGACTAGGAATTCGAGGATAGTATCAACATTAATACCAGCACTCGGGAATCTACCATACAGGGACCGTCTCTAGCGACTAGGAATTCGAGGATAGTATCAACATTAATACCAGCACTCGGGAATCTACCATACACTGACCGTCTTTAGCGACTAGGAATTCGAGGATAGTATCAACATTAATACCAGCACTCGGGAATCTACCATACAGGGACCGTGTCTAGCGACTAGGAATTCGAGGATAGTATCAACATTAATACCAGCACTCGGGAATCTACCATACAGGGACCGTCTCTAGCGACTAGGAATTCGAGGATAGTATCAACATTAATACCAGCACTCGGGAATCTACCATACAGGGACCGTGTCTAGCGACTAGGAATTCGAGGATAGTATCAACATTAATACCAGCACTCGGGAATCTACCATACAGGGACCGTCTCTAGCGACTAGGAATTCGAGGATAGTATCAACATTAATACCAGCACTCGGGAATCTACCATACAGGGACCGTGTCTAGCGACTAGGAATTCGAGGATAGTATCAACATTAATACCAGCACTCGGGAATCTACCATACAGGGACCGTGTCTAGCGACTAGGAATTCGAGGATAGTACCAACATTAATACCAGCACTCGGGAATCTGGACCATACAGGGACCGTGTCTAGCGACTAGGAATTCGAGGAATCTAGTATCGAACATTAATACCACACTCGGGAATCTACACCATACAGGGACCGTGTCTAGCGACTAGGAATTCGAGGATAGTATCAACATTAATACCAGCACTCGGGAATCTACCATACAGGGACCCGTGTCTCTAGCGACTAGGAATTCGAGGATAGTATCAACATTAATACCAGCACTCGGGAATCTATTATCATACAGGGACCCGTGTCTAGCGACTAGGAATTCGAGGATAGTATCAACATTAAAACACCAGCACTCGGGAATCTACCATACAGGGACGCGTGTCTAGCGACTAGGAATTCGGAAGAATAGTATCAACAATTAATACCAGCACTCGGGAATCTACCATACAGGGACCGTGGTCTAGCGACTAGGAATTCGAGAATAGTATTCAACATTAATACCAGCACTCGGGAATCTACCATTTACAGGGGACCGTCTCTAGCGGACTAGGAATTCGAGAGATTAGTATCAACATTAATACCAGCACTCGGGAATCTACCATACAGGGACCGTCTCTAGCGACTAGGAATTCGAGATTATGCTTATCAACATTAAGAGATTACCAGCATCTCGGTAATCTACCTATACTAACACCGTCTCTACGGACTACACAGAGAAACTCAAAGTCTAGCGATAGGAATTCGAGAATATGTATCAACATTAATACCAGACACTCGCAATCTACAATGCATCGGACTGTCTAGCGACTAGGAATTGTCTTCTACAATAGTAAAGCAACATTAATATGTTCGGAGAAATCTACCATACTAGGGACGTGGCGAAACGAATTCGAGTATATCAGGCAGCACTACAGTACCATACAGGGGACCGTGTCTAGCGACATTGATTTCGAGATAGGAAGAATTGGATTACATTAAACGATTTCGACAATAATATGAAGAGCCTTGATATGGAAATTCAACGATGGCTTGGGAGAAAATATCCATTAAAAGTCATAGAGTACATATTATAGTTATTATATGTACTCTATGACTTTTAATGGATATTTTCTTTCTGGTTTGGAGTTTTACAATGGTGTTGTGGGTTGAAATATTCGTAGTAAGCTGATATCATATGATAAACTAATTTCGTAGTTTGATATTCGTTGTAAGTATCCACGCAAACGACGGACATTGTATACAACAAATATCCCATGTTATATAGTAGGGCATCCTCCATACTCCAGGGTTCCGATCACTTACCATCTCTACACGCCTGGAATACCTCATGGTAAATATGGAGACAACAGAACAGGCAATTTAGTCCTTTGGTGTACATTTTTTTTTTAAATTTATTTTTATTAATTTTTTTTTCAAAATTATGTACAAGACACAACATGAACAGAAGATACATGAAAGTCAAATGTAATGGATGTTACATTTGAAGAACTATTTTAAATCACGCATTTCAACGTACTTAGGGCTACAGTTGTCTTAGTGACGGCATTTTGTAGAGATGTGTAGGATGATTTTGAAACGAAAATAATCGCTTTTTGCAACGGCAGCAACCGTTTTTATGAAGATGTGTTAGAAATATGTTTTTATAGCCGCTAAAGGCAGGTGGGTTACAAATTTTAAGTCCGAGAGCTTACCACCATTCTCGTATATAATACTATATGTAGAATATGATATTTTTACCTATTTTTGATCTAGACCCTATACATCTAAAAATAGTCTTGGGGCACTCTGGTTGGTCCAAACTAATATAATATGTAACTGATTCTCAGATCCATGTGATTCTGTCATTTATTCTGAATTACAACCATTAAAGTTTGGAGCTAGTAGTAGCATTAAAAGTCCCAGTTCATCTCGAACAATTTCAAAATTTTGATTCCGTTTGTTTTGAACAGTAGGTATTACTTAATTTTTAATCAGAGCAGTATATATATTTTGGAAACCCTTTTTACAACTTAAAATAAATTTGTGATTTATTAGTATGTTAGGAAGATTCAAAACTTTGTTGTACATCAAAAGAGCCGTATAACTGTACACTGTGGTTGACTGTGTAGCGTTGAAGTCGGGCAATGCTCTCTCTGTATTCTTCAAAGAAAATTTTGTAGGCCTGTGATTGGTTCAGATTTGTTCACCTGAGCTGCAGTTTTATTGTAAGAAAGTCCAGGGAGCTGCCTTCAGTTTTATTATGAGATAATCCAGGGGTGTAGAGATCGTATGTGATCGGAACCCCTGGAGTATCGTGGATGACAGTAGGGCTAATAGTCCGTTAAACCTGCTTATATATTATTAGGACCCCTAATGATATAATAGGCAGGTTTTACACGGACTTATTAGGAGAGGAGCCTAATGATATATAGGAGGTTTTTACGGGGTATTTGGCTTAGGACTTTATGATAAATAGGCAGGTTTAACGGACTATTAGGCTAGGGAACCCAATGTTTTATAGCACAGGTTTTTTTAACGGAATATTACGCTAGGGACCTAAGATATTAGGCAGGTTTTTAACGGACTATTAGGCTAGGAACCTAAATGATATAAGGCAGGTTTAACGGATATTAGGACTAGGACCTATGATATATAGGCAGGTTTAACGGACTATTAGGCTAGGAGACCTAATGATATATACGGCAGGTTTAACGGAACTTTTAGGCTTAGGACCTAATGATATATAGGCAGGTTTCACGGACTATTTGGCTAGGAAAACTAATTATATATAGGCAGGTTTAACGGACTATTAGGTAGGACCCAATGATATATTAGGCAGGTTTTAACGGGACTATTAGGCTGGGGACCTTAATGATATTTAGGCAGGTTTTAACGGACACTATTAGGCTAGGACCTAAAGCTATATAGCTGGTTTATTAAGGGACTATTAGGCTAGGAACAGGTTTAACGGACTATTCTAGGCTAGGACCTAATGATAATATAGGCAGGTTTAACGGACTATTTAGCCCTACTGTCTTCCTCGAAGGCGTTTTTGTTTTGCCTAATAAATCTGTCCTACGATTTCATGTTTTTTGAAAAATGGTAACGCGGGCTGACTTTATATTAGGAAAAGGCCTAATCCTATAGGCAAGAATTAAATATAATATCGTTAACGATTTAAATATCCTTTTATGGGGTGATCCTTCATTTGAAAATAAAATGAACGAGGAAATTTTTGTTTCGGTACAGAAGTTCATCTTTTACAGTAAAAGATTTTAGTAATTCATATTCTTGTATAGATTTCTTGTTTTTTTTCCACTGGGGTTTTCAATCAATATAACTTGTCAAATCACATAATCAATTCATAATTATAACTTTACATTTACTATCACAAAATTATTATTTTAAATGTCTGCAGTAGATGTATACGTAAATCATATAGATTTATCACTTAATTGAAAAGTAACTATAAAATTAATTGTCTATTGACAGTATATTTCTATATTAAACACTTAATGTACTACGGAGAAAAAATAATATATATATAGAGAGAGAAATATCTCTCTACTTTAAGTAAAATTTATTTGAATAAATATTGTTTAAACTAAGAAGGAATTAATATAGTTTGAGACTTGACTACCCTGGTCTAATTGGTGTAGTATGTCATATTCAAGAAGAGAAAACTAGAGTATTTGTAGAACAACTGAATTATATACCCAATGATATGTACTTAGATTATATGTTAAAGAACATACTACAAGGAATGTGATTCTAGGATAGTCCAAAAATCTCACGAGACATGGTTTAATGTCACGAACGAAATGAGAAGCGTACATATGTGTTGCTCTGGTTTGAATCGTCAGTAAATGTCTGCTTATCTCCGACACGTTCACTGATGGCACGATTAAACTTACATTATAGGAGATAAGATTAGACTTCGTATGTGTTGATCACGAATGGGGACAGACTGATCACAGGAAATTGATACAATAAAATATTATAATTAAATTATATTAATATCTGTACCGAGCAAACATACTTTGGCCTGTGCAGAATTTACTTTATGAAACCCTTTTTTATAAAAAATGGCGCGTCTCGCCGTTATATTTTCGCTTAAATTTAAAGTTAATCTTAATTTTTTTTTTTACGTTCTTCCGACAAAATATTCCACAAATGATTCCAGGGGTTAATGTTGAAGAGATTGTGGTTAGTAAATTGAATCGCTGTCGATTAAATTTGGAATAGATATCCATCTTATGTTACCCTGGAGATATAACACAAAAATCTGAGTGTACAATAAAAAAAAAAATCGCGGTCTGCGAGACCCTTTTACGTCATCTTCGATATTCCAGGGGTTACTTTCGCTGTCGTTATATCCATCCCTGGAGTATTTCATACAAAAAATAAAGGCTCTGTGTGTGATAACAGATGAGGAGGTAATTTGGTCCTTTTATGTGCATCAAAAGAATTGAATAACGGTATACTGCGATCTCCAATTTATAATCTTCCAAGGAAGTCTGCATAGCATTGTGATTGGTCTGTTGTTTTCTCCATAACTGAAACAATCCAGAGTTGGAGTGCCCCTGACGACGATAACCCTATGACAATATGGTGCATATGTATAAGAGTAAAAATGCCATCGTATGCAATATTTACATTAAAAAACCACACATGAACGCAAATGTTGCTGGTTTAGCATTGGATAAAACAAATATTTTAAGGTAAAATCGCAACATATCGGAGATATTTCCAGTAATTTCCAAAGATTGTCAAAAATTACCCCGAAATGATTGGTTGAGCCTGACCCCTGTGACCCTGGTGTCGCATAAAGACGAACAAGGTCAGAGAGTCAGCTTATCTTTTACCTCCGATATCGCAGTAGTGTACATCATATTACACCGTACTAGTTCAAGATGAAAGCCGCATTGATACTTCTCGTACTCGCAGTTGTGTGTGGTGAGTTTTACCGTTTATGGTTATCATTATTTTAATGTAAACGATCGCGAGTATCTTGAATATATTTATTTGACTCCATATCATTCTGTAAAAGTGAATATTTACGTGAGGGGAAATTTCCGCTAATAACGGCGAAGGTCGCTTGATCGCGAAACTTTCCTCCGCGCGTAATATTTTGGGAATGTATGAACCATGTACCCAAAAGCTTGAAGATGTTGTAAGACTATCGCGGAAATAACATCAAGGTCTTATAAATCGGACCCCGGCCATATAACACTACCCAAATTTCAGTAAAAAGTTGTAACTGATGATTATTAATCCAATGTATAGGATTACCACTTTAATAGAAATACTCTCAATCGAGAGCCAGATAAAATTTTTGAAATTGTGGTATATGATACAATATATAATGCCGTATAAATTTGTGTCTTCTGGTAAATTCCAGAAACATGACTTCGGAAAAAGCCAGATTTCAACAATGAAACGACTGACTGTGGTGTCCTCCGATAAAAACGCTAGGGCTCTAATGGGTAGTTCAAAAACCACTGCATGTCAACTAATTTTCAGCTTCATAGGAATTAAAGTTTGGTAAATAAACAAACTTACCGGTATGTTAGTGTTTTATCTATATGTACCATCTATTTGCAAATACAGCCTTTTGAAATTCCGATTGAAAAAATGTGTGTCTCTAGCCGTCATGTTGATATGTGTGTAGTACATTTGAAGATTTCTCTAATTAGTTGATTGGTCAATTAATTTTCGAGAGCCAATCTCACGATACGCCGATTAAAACAAATCTACTGCACACATACTTACATTGGCGGTTAGAGACATAAATTTTATTTTTCAATCTAAAATTTCAAAGGCTACAGTTAGGCAAATGGATGGTATTTATCCTGGATTTACTAACCGGAAAAGTTTGTTTTCTACCAAATTTCATTCATGACGCTGAATGTTTCATGCAGTGGTATTTTGAGCTAACCCATTAGAGCCCTGGCGTGTTACAGAATATCGGAGGACACTACAGTGTACCAGTTGAAATACTAAACTGTTTTCCGTAAATGTTTTTGGATACCTAGTGACATTTTTTACGGCATATAATATTGTATCATATATACCAATCAAAATAAAAATAAATTATCTGGCTGTCAGATTCGAAGGAGAGTATTCCTATTATTATATGTTTACTATACGGTTGGTTAATAATCATGGGTTTTTTCTGAAATTGGGTAGTGTTATATGGCCGGCGGTTATAGACCTTGACCAGTATTATACTTATACTTATATTAGAAACGAACACTGTGTAAGGACTATCGCGGAAATATACATCACCGCGAAACTTCTACGTTTGGAAATCGCGATATTAAGCACTCGCAAAAATGGCCACGTCATAACCAATCAGAGGCGACGTTACAAATGACATCTTCGTTTACCATTTGAGATAGAAACAATTTTCTGACTACTGTATTGTTTAAAATAAAACGAATCTTTGAACCTGATTTGAACACTAGTGATCACACATTTGTAGAACCATTCTGCAGTGACCTTCCATATTGACTTCGCTATGATATCACTTATCAAAGAAGAGCCTTACAAGAACGAAACGGTATACATGTATGTATAATGTAGTAAAATTAAATGTTTATTATTACATAAGGGACGTCCTCTAAGGAAAACTTCGGATTTAACTCAATGTGTTTGTATCACAGATCATATTCAACTGGAACCGACTTTTTATGGTCATCACCGGTCTTTTCATGTCACATAATCCTACACGTTACATCCCTTATAAATACCTCACTGTTTAAAACTTGTCTTAGACCCCAGCCCTGTACACTATACCGACCACAACTTTATTAATTTTCTTAATCTTTTTCGTTATAGTGAGTGTATATGGTGAGAGCTGTACCGGCACTGATATCAGCGGCTGTACGTCCACAAACTGTGATAATGTCAGTCATAAAGCATGTGTGAATACTATCTGTACCTGTGAACTGAACACCGACCACAGTATGTATATCATAGATATTGATAGAAAAAAAGACATCTGCAGTATTTTAAATGTTAAAATCCAATTTTATTTTCGACCGTAAATAGATACAAAGGTTCCCCAACAAGTTAATGTTGATAACCTATTTAAGTATATCAAACTGTAGTAAACGGTTTACAACTTTTGAAAAAGCTCGTATCTTTTTTAAATTTGAAAATTAGCTAACGACAGTTTAGATAAAAATAATAAATTACAGTCATCCGTTATGGAACTCTTCTATCCTATAAGTTTACTTTTATTTTTTTTTTAAATTTTGATGACATTCCGGCATACACATGTCTTTCCGGAGTAAAATATAGTGCCGAAATAGAGAGCCAATATTCTTTTAACAGTTATACTTCAGGGGTAAACTTTACATAAGCAATTACCTTCTAAGTGCAATGTAAATATAATGCAACATGTAAATTTAGTCTAAATTAAAAAGCCGCGTGCAATCAATCGAAATTAATCAAAAGAGATGACGCTGACGTTTTTTTCACACTGGTGTGTGAAACAGAAAACAATAATTAACTATTATGGAGTCTATCATGTAGCACAGTTAGTCAAGATCGTAATTGTAAGGTACCGTAATGGTAAGATGACACTAACCAGCATATGACATAACATTGCAGCCTGCACCACTTTAAGTGATTGTCTCAGTATAACTGGTTGGAACTGCCGTAGACCCAAGCATTGTGTGGATGGAACATGTCACTTTGGCAATCTCTAACTGCATCAGGTAAGATAGTGGTGGACGGGACATGTCACTGTGGCAATCTCTAACTGCATCAGTTAAGTTGTGTGGACGGAACATGTCACACGTGGCAATCTCTAACTGCATCAGGTAAGTTGTGTGATGGAACATGTCCACTGTGGTAATCTCTTTAACTGCAGACCAGGTAAGTGTGATGAAGGAACATGTCACTGTGGTAATCTCATCTGCATCAGGGTAAGTTTGTGTGGTCGGAACATATCGCTGTGGATAATCTTTAACTGCATCAGTTAAAGTTGTGTGGAAGGAACATATCGCTGTGGTAATCTCTAACTGCATCAGGTAATTTGTGTGGATCGGAACATATCGCTGTGGTAATCTCTAACTGCATCAGGTAATTTGTGTGGTCGGAACATATCGCTGTGGTAATCTTTAACTGCATCAGTTTAAGTTGTGTGGAAGGAACATATCGCTGTGGTTATCTTTAACTGCATCAGTTAAGTTGTGTGGAAGGAACATATCGCTGTGGTAATCTCTAACTGCATCAGTTAAGTTGTGTGGAAGGAACATATCGCTGTGGTAATATCTAACTGCATCAGGTAATTTGTGTGGTCGGAACATATCGCTGTGGTAATCTTTAATCTGCATCAGTTAGTTGTGTGGAAGGAACATATCGCTGTGGTAATCTTTAACAGCATCAGTTAAGTTGTGTGGTCGGAACATATCGCTGTGGTAATCTTTAACTGCATCAGTTAAATGGAACATATCGCTGTGGTAATCTTTAACAGCATCATCAGTTAAGTTGTGTGGAAGGAACATTTCGCTGTGGTAATCTTTAACTTGCATCAGTTTAAGTTGTGTGGAAGGAACATATCGCTGTGGTAATCTCAAACTACATCAGTTAAGTTGTGTGGAAGGAACATGTCACTGTGGTAATCTTTAACTGCATCAGTTAAGTTGTGAGGAAGGAACATGTTACTGTGGTAATCTGTAACTATGACGATGTAGGAGGATTTCACTTCCATTGGATGTTTCTCTGCTGGTTGTCTAATGGAGAATGATGTAGATCTCTTATACAATTTTCTTCTCTTTAAAGATTATAAATAAGCAAGGTTTGAGCTTGGTGTTCCATAAATGAAGCCCTTCTCAGAAAATAAATGTGGCGTCCTTATTTTCAACATCATCATTATAATAATAATAACATCATTAGCATCATTATTGTACTATTGTTTTCGTGTATATCCTAAAGCTATAAATAGACACTCATTCATTGAAAGTATTAATTTTATAAAACTTCACAGAACGTCTGCTTGAGTCTGGTTAATCTGGCTCTGTAGGTATTTGCCTTTTCATCATGTACATTGAAATAAATTTAAAACATTTTTTTCTTTATTTGCAGATATTGCATCGAGATGACTATACATGTACACAAATAAACACAATTTCAACAAAACTGTATTTAAGAGTAATTTTTTAAGTTAGAAGCTTCAAGACAACATGATGTTACACACTAAATAACCTGTATAACTTGGTTGTACAAATCTGTACCTTGCAGCGAGAGTTGTCATTTATGACGCACATTGTCATTGAGGGATCGCATTGAACTCTGAATCATTCTCTGTAATAAAAGTCATATTCGCATCTTAAAGATAGTCAATGTCAATATAAATTATTAGGACTAAGTTTCAGGAACATCACTTAAGTTAAAAGAATTCCCCAACTTTCAATGTTAAGCATTATAGAAGTTAGGGAAATAAACTTAAGGAACATTCCTTAAAACGTGTAATGCTTCCCCAGGGATGATTTTAAGTTAATGAATGTTGTTCGTGAAACTATGCCCATATTACCAAAGTCCAATTTCAAAAGACTATGGAACAATGAAAATTTGCTTCAATTACAAGCTTGCTAGAAATTTGATAAAATCAGTCGGTATTTATAATGTTAAGGCGTATGGTCGACAATCGCGGTTTACCCAAAGCTTAAAGGAATTTTGCTCAGAATTACACCGGGATATATCCTGAAATGACTTGTACACAAACGAGAGCGAAATGAGCAGGACCAATAGGGAAATGCGAAGATAGTGTGTTTTACTGATGTCTGTAATAACAATGGTTGACAGACTCCAGACATAGTACAAAGCTAATATATAGAGCCAGGTGTTTCGAAGCATTCAGCGTTCTCTGTTTCATCGATACATACAAGGCTTTGTGTAATAGTATTGTAGATTTATATAAATGTATATTGTTACGACCAAGAAGAACAGAAATGAGAAACCAGCAGCTACATTCAAAACACAATTTAACTATATATACAATAGTATACAGAAATAGTTTACAATATCTAAGTAATCGGTGGTGGTACAAGATAAATGCGATAATTCAAAGTGTTACTTATCTGTATGCTAATGTCCTGGTATAATCCTTGATCCTTTCAAGGTCTATAACCTAAAGTAATGATATGACCTTAGGATGTATTGATGATATAGCTATAGGAGTTACCTCCCTTAAAACAATTTTGTTTTTCAATTTCCTAATAACTACATGTATTTAGTGCCATA
>NW_027188708.1:0-14843 GCF_041381155.1 Argopecten irradians | reverse complement strand
AGTCAATCCTGATCAATATCACCTTCCTGTGACATAATGGCCTATATCTTAAAAGTTCTGTGCAATCAAATTCTTCATGTATATCCTTTCAATTGTGAGTAGATTATTATTATACACATTCCGATTGGCGTTATGCTTATGTTTAAAATATTATGAAACTAATGCACAAAAAGCATTCCCAACTCTCATCAGAATATATTTGTTCTACATTGACAACAAGGGGGGATATATAAAACAAAATACTATAACATAGACATTTCGAGTCAAACTACAAATCACCTTCCTCTGTAATGGCCTAATCTTAAATCAATCATATCATAAATGACTTCATGTATTCTAAATTGTGAAAAATATATTACTAGGGACCCATTCTGTAAGACAATTATGCAGAATCTTAATGCGTGAAACATTCTCAAACTGCAGAACGTGTTCCATTTGCAAAACATTTTAAAATGACTTTTGATCAGTGAAACCAAATCTCAACAGGGAAACAAAATTCTGATTTTACAGACTATGCTCAGATATTTGACAAATCGACTTCATTGTGTTATCGTCCGAAAAATAGATAATGAACAACAATATAACAAAATGACATAACCGCCTGTCGTATATATCGTATATCATACATGAACAGGTCAAATGAGACACCAACAATCCAACAAGCACAGATCAGGAAAAGAGGAATATCGCCGCAGAGGGGGTGGTTAAGACGAGCGTCTTAAATCTCGATATGACGGCATAAATTAGAGCTGATCAATGTTGAATTGTGAAATGGTTTTAACCCACAAAACTAACCTTTCATATATATTTACCTAAGAGTGATACAGTATAGGTTTTTTTTCTTTGGTGATATTAAAGACTATCATTAAAAACTTACGATATATTTCGTGATGGAATACCGTAATTTCCTGCCTATTGCCGGCGGGCTAAACGATTTTTTTTACATAAACAGACGTCAAATGCGGGCTATCTGCCGATGCAGACTATCTGTGAATTGCATGACCAGATCTGAAAAAAATGCGGGCTATACGGTACCCTGTGTTTCAAAACGTATTGGAGAAACGCATAAAACTACGAAACGATTGCTATTTAACTCAACGCCTGTTAGAACATAATAATCGCGTGTACAACCGTATACTTAACTGTATTTGAATATCGAATTTGGGTCAATGCCGGTGCACTATGAACAAAATCTCAGTGAATGCCGGTTTTACAATACGCCGGTTGACGCTTTTTTAACTCAACGCAATAATCCGCGTTTCATGGTGTACAAAACGCTTATCACAACAATCATCAAATACAAATACAAAAGTACAGCATCACGTTTGGGTAAACAAATGGGTCGAAACCTGGACCGGGACAGACTGTCACCTGCCACAATTTGTGTAAGGATGTCATTGCCTGATAAAATCAATTTAATGCCAAGCTAATGTGAAATAGCAAATTCCCTAAAATTGTGACTGTCACTTTTATCATACCTTGAGGTTAGAGGAAATATAATCATACCTTCAAATATATCATATTTATACAGGATGGTCGCTCTTTGACTAACAGTTAATAAAATATCATTCTAGCGTTTTAAAGTTTGCATCTGTGTTAATACTATTTACAGATTGATGTCCTTCCAACGAAGTATCTATTGGTGAATAACCAGTGGGTCGGTTCGTGTAATAAATGAACAGTTATTACCACAGTATATTTTGACATAACATGTTATACAGGTATCACCAGTGTGTACTGTATGAAGCAAGAAATCAAGAAGTAATGATTAAAAAAAAATCACCTTATTGATATTTCAACAGAACCACACTACGTTAATACTCATAAAACCATGTGCTAACAATTTTGCATATGTCAATTATATTAATCTAATGTGAATAAACTTTGTTTTTATATGCCGTTGCATTCATATTTTTAAATAGGCTCAATAATGATATTTAGGTATATTTGTTTGGATAAAACATTATTTTGTACCAGTCAGGCCTTGGGCACAAATTAATTCATATAATGTAATTAATTAATAATACGTTTTCTCTTTGCCTAAACTTTCGCTTTAATCGATTATATTAATTCGATTACAGGTACCAATTTAACTGTTACACTGTGCAATGGTTTTATCACACATACATAACGGCTTTTTATATATATTTACCTAAGTAGTGATTTAACAGTATAGGTTTTTTTTCTTTGGTGATATTATAGGACTATCATTTATAAAACTTCGTTATAATTTCCCGTGATGGAAGATACCGTAATTTCATGCGTATATCGCGCGCCGGGCTAAAAACTTCGATACATATACCAGACGTTTCAAATACGGGCATATCTGGCCGATGCGGACTATCTGGTCCACTTGCGATATGAGCAGATTTGAATAATATAGCGGGCTATACGGTTCCTTGTGTTTCAAAACGTTTTGGAGAATAGACATTAAAAATGAACGTTGTTAGTTAGAGAGGGGGTATGTATATTTGCGTACTGGGATTATACTTGAAATTGTATTGGTTCACTACTGAGCAGTAGTGTTTCATCTCTTACAGTTAGATTACAACATGGACATTGTGTACTCTGTAACAGTCCACTAATTATTAACATACACACGTGTACACGTGTATACAATGGGCCGTTATATATATACTTACATGTATTCCTCAATTAGGTCAATCCGGAATACTAGCCCGCGGGCATCACTGCGGTTGCGGGCTATTTTGAATTTATTTTTCAATAATCCAATTCTATTAAACTGTTCGGTTATACTTTACCGCGGGTTATACAGCCGGGTGAGGGTGGGTAATATGAAGGAAATTTCGGCTGAGGATCTTAACACATACAGTGGGGATAACTCGTTTAAATTTGTTTTTGTCATATTTACTTACAAGATGCTCGCATACATTTTCCATAAACAGATCCAAATTATGCTGAAATAACAGAGAAAAGATCTTCGATAAGAAGTTAAAAACAAAGAGGTGTTAGAATAAAACTTTATATTATATCGATAGCTTGTAACAATGGATCTTAATATCTGCTTACTCCTTTGTCAGTATACATTTTTTAACTGGTAGTGATGTACCCGTTTTTTGCAATGTCTGATTGGCCTTTATACTTTACAATGTTGCATTATAATTGAATATAAGGCCATTTAGATTCAAATAATTTACAAATTTGGATATGTTTAACCTTTGTCTCAATGAATTGGCCTATTATCTCTCGCAATAAATATAGAGTTCATTTGTTGCTACATGATTGGCTGAAAATACAAATCGTATCCAATATCACCCTTCCTCTGTTTGGCTATATCTTAAAGTAGTTTCATGAGATTAGATTTCATTGAATTGTACAGATTCACAAAAATATAGTGTATAGACACACCATTCCGATTTGGCGGTCACTATTTTTGCTTATACAATTTATGCTACAACTGCACATTAGCATTCCCAAACTGCAGAACATGTTGTCATTTGACAACAAAGGGGGGATAATATAAAACAAATTAACTGATAAGTACATTGAGAACTACAAAACTGTGTTTGTTCTAGAGCTGAATCGATACCAATCAATCATATCTTAAAACTCTGTAAATATAATAGATTTGAAAAAAAAAATATAATACTAGGGGGCCCATTCTTTATGACAATCATTCAGAATCATGAAACTAACAAATTCATTTGGCAAAACATTTTTAAAATGACTTTTGATCAGTGAAACCAAATCTCAACAGGAAAACAACATTCTGATTTTATAGGACTATGCTCAGATATTTGAACAAATCGGATTTTCATGATGTTATCGTCGAAAATTAGATAATGAACAAGAAATATAACAAAATGACATTACCGCCGGTTCGTATATGTGGTATATCATTACATGAAACAGGTCAAATGAGTACACCAACAATCCAACAATTACAAAATCTGGGAAAGAGAAAAATATCCGCCGCCATGGGGGTGGTTAAGGACGAGCGTCTTTAAACTCTCGATTATTGACGGCATAAATTAGCGGTGCTCTAATTGTTAATTGTGAAATGGGGGTTTAATTTACATAACTAACTGATACATATATATTTACCTAGAGTGATACAGTATAGGTTATTTTCTTTGGTGATATTAAAGACTATTCATTAAAAAACTTACGATAATATTTCGTGCATGGAATATACGTAATTTCCTGCGTATTGCCCGGCGGGACCTCTAAACGATTTTTTTACATAAACAGGACGTCAAATGCGGGGATATCTGCCGATTTGCAGGGACTATCTGTGAATTGCTATGACCAGAATTAGAATAACAAATGCGGGGTTATACGGTACCCTGTGTTTTCAATAAACCGTATTGGAGAAAGCCATTACAAATTAAAAATTGGATAGCGTAGAGACAGTTTATTTTTCGCTATTGGATTTTATTCGAAATTGTATTGGTCACTACAGAGCAGTAGTGTTCATTAGTCGTTCGACTACTACGATCGACCTGTTTTCGACTGTTACAGGACTAATTATTACATAACCGATGGACACGAATACAATGGGGCCGTATACTTACCTGGTATTCTCAGTAGCCAAATCGGACATATAACCCGTGGGTAATCCTGCCGGTGTCGGGCTATTTTGAAGTTATTTGTTATACCAAAATCATCAACTAATGCCCGGGTTTTACTTCCCGCTGGTCTTTACGCCGGTGCGGGGGGTGTAATATGCAGGAATTTACGGTAGCACATAACTTTAAGTGGAGAACGTTATATATTTGTTTTTGGTCCATGTACTCTTACATAAGGGTCGTCTATCTTTTCATAAAACTCAGAATCCAAATGTACCCTGCAATAAATGAGAAATGATATTCATTCAGAGGTATAAAACAAAGAGGTAGTAATAATTAACCCTTTATTGTTTATACCGATAGCTTCAAATTATGGATTCTTAAATCTGACTTAATCCTTTATATATGATGTTACGTGGTACTCAAAGGCAAATCGGGGGGCGGGCGGGACTGACCTTTATGCTGTACAATGTTGCATTAAAGATATTGAATATACCAGATGAGTTCAAATAATTTAAATTGGGATCCTAACAAGTATTTCCATTGGCCCTAAACAATGATGTTATCATCTCGCAACGTAAAATATAGATGTTCCCGTTTGTGACACCATCTCTGATTGGCTGAAAATACTGCGCATAAAAGAACTCTGTAAGGCAGTTTCATGAGATTAGATTGAATTATACAGATCACAAAAATATAGTGTGTGTGCACTCTCATAATAAATATTTGTAGTACACTATTTTTGTACATACTCTATAATAACCTCCTCTATAATTGCAAAACTAAAGACCCACGTTGGTATTGGCAGCAAGGGAAATAATGTAAAATGATAAACTGAATTAGTAATGTACATAACTACAAAACTGTTTTTTGTTTTAAAATACAATAGAATCGATAATAATCAATGATTTATAAACCTCTGCGCATACATGGATGTGAAAACTATAACACTAGGGACCCATCCTGTTAGACAATCTTTCACAACCAGTAAACTATAAATCACTTGCAAAACATTTTAATATGGCTTCTGATCAATGAAACCAAATTTCAACCGGGATATAAACTTCCGATTAAGTGATTTCACAGACAAATAACAATTTGGACCTTTATTTGTGTCAGAGTGAAACGTGATATACTCAGATATATGACAAATCGATTTCATTCTTTTATCGTCCGAAAAATATCATACGAATAGCAATCTAACACGATGACATAAAGAACAATACCGCCTGTCGTATATATATATCGTATATAGTAAATAAACATGTCAAATCAGACACAAAAAATCCACGAAACACAGTTGCGGAAACGAGGATTACCACTGCATAGTAGATGGTTAAGACGACCTTCTTAGATTTCGATATGACGGCATTTATTAGTGCTACTCAATGTTAAGTTGTGATATGAGTTTGGATGAAGACAAAGTTCACAAAAATCCTCCTCTCATGTGTATTGACCTTTGTGTGATATAGTATAGGTTTCTTTGATGTTTGTCTTTTTCTTGAGTGGTACTAAAACAATCATTTCAAATTTGCAATATATGTCATAAGGAAATATTACATTACTCTTAATGAATAACGTTTTTGTTCATATGCTTACCACAATAGCATGTGTATCTTCATAAGAAACACGCTCAATTGGATGTAATGAGTAAAACAAATCTTCGATAAGAACCAAAAACAAGAGGTGTTGATCTTATTATATAATGATAGTCTCACATACAGGATTTTAATATCTGATAACCCATTTACATATGTTTCTTGGTACACTTAGCTATGGGACTTACCTATATGCATTATAATGTTGTATTCATCTATTAAATAAACCTCATAAATTAGGTAGCTTAGTTTAGATAATTAATCTATGCTTGTAACAAGTATTTCCATTTGCTTAAAAAGTAATGTCATCATCTCATAACGTAAATAATGATGTACCCGTTTGGGACATCAACTCTGATTGGCTAAACATACTGTGCAATGATTTCTATAAAAAGATCCTGTAAGGCAAGTGTTTAGATTCAATTATACAGATTGGCGTTAATATGTTTAAAATATTATGAAACTATATCGCAAAAATATAGTATGTATACTCTCATCATATATATTTGTTCTACATTCTTAATTTTGTGCTACATGTATATATCTATAACATAGACATTTCGAGTCAATCCTCCAATATCACCTTCCTCTGTAATGGCCTATATCTTAAAGTTCAGTAGCACCAAATGACTTCATGTATTCTTTCAATTGTGAGTATTATACTAAGACACATCCCGATTGGCGTTATGCTTATCTTATGCGTCAACTGCACATAAGCTTTCTCAAACTGCAGAGCATGTTGACATTTGACAACAAGGGGAAATATGTAAAACAAATTAACTGATTAGTAAATTCAGAACTCAAAACTGTGTTTGTTCTACAGCAGAATCGATACCAACCAATTATATCTAAAACTCTGTACATAAATAGATGTGAAAAATATAATACTAGGGGCCCATTCTTTAAGACAATCATTCAGAATCATGAAACTACAATTCATTTGCAAAACATTTTAAAATGACTTTTGATCAGTGAAACCAAATCTCAAACAGGAAAACAAAACATTCTGATTTTATAGACTTAGCTCAGTTATTTGGACCAAATCGATTTCATGATGTTTTATCGTCCGAAAAAAAGATAAATGAGAACAACAATATAACAAAATGACATAAACCGCCTGTCCATATATATTTTTCGTATATCATAATACTCGAACAGCGTCAAAATGATGGACACCAACAATCCAACAAGCACAGATCAGGGGAAAAAGAGGAAATATCTCGCCGCATAGAGGCAATGGTTAAGACGAGCGTCTTAAATCTCGATATGGCGGTCATAAAATAATTTACGAGCTGATCATTGTTGTATTGTGAAATGGTTTTAATCCACCAAAAACTAACCTTTCATATTGATATTTACCTAAGAGTGATGTACAGTATTATTTACTGTTTTTTTTCTTTGGGTAGATTTATTTAAATGACTATTACATCTAAAACCTACGATATCACTACTTGGTGATGGGGAATACCGTTAATTTCCTGCCTATTGCCGGCGGGCTCCATAAATCGATTTGTAATTAATCAGACGTGGCTAATGCGGGCTATATGCCGAGCGAGTGGGGTGTGGAGTGAGTGCCCCCCCCCCCCCCCCCCCCCCCCCCCCCACCCCCCCCCGCCCCCCCTGCACCGGCCTTATTATGTCAAAATTGACATTAACCAGTTTTGAATAACACCATTGACGGGCTTTACGGTTCACTCCTGACATGTTTCACACAATACGTAATTTCCTTCTGGATGGAATCGCTGCATGGGAAAAATTTAATTACTTGATAGATTGTGAAGTTTATTTTCTTTGTTTTATTGTCGAATGGTGTTGGTTCACGTACAGAGCAGTTGTGTTCAATAGTGTTCACTCACAACCGATCGATTTCACTCACGAACCTGCTATTACACTGTACGGGCTAATTATTACATACCGATGTACACGTGTACATTTGGGACCGTATACTTATTTACTTACCTGTATTCTCAATAGGTATAGGTCAATCGACATATAGCCCGCGGGCAGGCTGCCGGTGCGGGCTATCTGGAAGTTAATTTTCAAAATCATCAAAAATGCCCGGTTTTACTTCCCGCGGGTTACACACCGGTGCGGGTAAAATGCAGGAAATTACGGTAGCACATACACATTCAGTGGATAACGTTTAAAATTTGTTTTTGTCTATGTACTTACATAAGACTCGTAGTCTCTTCATTTTTCATCAGAATCCCCAATACCCTGAAATAAGTAGAAAAGATCTTCGATAAGAAGTAAAAATAAGAAGTGTTAGAATAAAACTTTTTCTACCACAATGTGTCGATTTATTCAACTCTCAGGCCATTGGTTATATGTACACACTGATTTTTCCGTTGATTATATTATATTGATATTCCACTAGTGGAATATAACCTTCCGGCGTTTTGATTGGTTGAGAAATTGACCTTTGACCGGTACTACTTTTTCTACCCCACGTGATCAATTTTTACGTCGTCTGCTTTCAACGTCAACATCATGGCTGCGATGGACGAAGATTTGGTCAATATTGGCGACAGAGTGAAGCTATGTGACGGGGAAAAGTCTATTTCAAAGGCAGACACTAATTATGGTTTCGACCGATTTGAAATTCAGTTTTGATTCAGGCAAAATAGCAACTGAAGCCCGGTATCGGTTCGACGTCATACCGTCATGCCCGGGTCGCGACGTTACAATATCACAAACTAACGTTAGATCTGTCACGATATCGGAAACCATTCAGAGTACATTAACACCCCCCAGTTGATAAGCCCCATGATCCATATTTGTCAGACAAAGATTAACTAGAAGATTTTGATGTTGACAGATTCATTGCTTCAGAGGTCAACAAAACAATGTACACTAAGAAAAAAAACTGATTTAGATATGAAAAAAGTACGAGATTTTTTCACAGATGTTTCTCAAGGAAAACAGGCCATTAGAATCGATTCCGCCAGTTCAGCTGAACAAGTTACTTTGTATCTATTTTATGAATGTTAGAAACAATCATGGAAAGGAATATGAACCTGCTACCATTAGAAACATGGCATGTAGCATTGATCGGTATTTGAAATCGAAAGATTACGGCAAACAACTAACAACAAGTGTAGAGTTTTCTAAGGTAATGGAGGTTATCAAATCTAAGCAAAAAAAGCTAAAACGAGAGGGAAAGGGAAATTTAGAAAAGAGGGCTGATTGCTGTTTCAGACAAAGGACATAGATAAATTGTATGATGTAGGTCAACTTGGTTCACACAACCCTGACAGTTTGTTAAGAACAGTTTGGTTTTCTAAATACTGTGCATTTTGGCATGCGAGGTGTTACTGAACACAGGGATATGTGTTGGGGGATGTTAAGCTATGTAAAGATTCAGAGAATAATGAGTACATTAAATTTCGAGAACGGCAAACTAAAATAAGGCCTGGATCAAATCCTAAGAATGTAAGGGCCGTCCCCCCGCGCGCCTGGGCTACCCTAAAACCCTATCACGCTGCCTGTCGCCACTTATAAGGTCTACCAATCTCGCCGTCCGCCAACATACTGCCATGATGATGCCCCCTATTATATCGCCACTAATACAAACATGGACAAATCTAGCAGTTGCCAGCCTGTCGGCGTAAAATAAACTGGGAAGATTCACACGACTACAATGGCAGAAAATGCAGGGTACTATTTTATGAAATTCATCCTAAACTTCCATTATAATAAACAGCTGCTGTCAACAAAATAACAAAAACATAAAGCCCCGTCCCCTTTCAGATTGTACACAGGCTATACAATGCATTACAGTGTGTACTGAAACAGTACACGATGTCATGTTGCATTTCAAAATTTCACACAACAGGTTTAAGGTCGATTGTCCTGGTTATTGTGCACTTTAATACTAAATTATTACTGAATTATGACCCGTGATACAGGATTTTTCAATATTTGCAATAAAAATCTTTTAGGCTTGACGAGCAAAACAGGGAAAATGGAAAACGCCTCACGAACCATAGCGCAAGAAAGTATCTTGTACAGAAGTTGAATGATAACGGGTTGCCTCCCAATCAGATTATGCAGGTATTAATAAATATTCTTGTACGATTAAATAACAACAAAAATGTGTGTTTTTAATGCAGACTTACCTTTAATTTAAGAAAACACATCCCATCACAAATATTTCGTACAGTAGGGCTACTGTAACTTTTTTACGATTCACTTGCATATGTTTGCCTTTTTTTATCCTTTCAGATTTCCGGACACAAGAACATCCAGAGTATTAACAATTATTCGACAATAAACTCAAACCAACACAGGACGATCTCAAGAACATTGTCGAACGCGCACTCAGAGCAGATCGGTCAGCCAGCAAACAATCCATCATCCGGCCCCCGGCCATCATCACTAGTGTCACCAAACGGCGATGTTCAACTTCAAAGCGTATCAAACAGACCACCATTACCAAACACGCTCCCGTCATTGTTTTCGGGACCCATTAATGGTGGATCTTTCACACAATTAACATCAAAAACAAGTCCGTGTGCACTTGTAGGAAACGCCAAAGGCCAAGAGTGCTTTACACTCCAACAGTGACACGGACTAGAGTGGGTTGAACAATCCGCGCGGGAAAATTACGTCACATGCCGAGGCCACACAACTTGTTAAATTTGCGCGCATATAGTCCCCCCGGTCAATTTGATTTAAAGAGAACGAAATGACTGGGATTTCGGATATCAAATACATTTAAATTATCATTATTTTATAGAAATATTTGTGTATTATCAATTATTAAAGTAATAAAAAATAATTACGAAATTGAATGTTTTGCATATTAATTAGTTTCTGTATCACACAGGTTATATCACTACGCCTAATTTGCATACAGAAACTCTAGCAAAAAAACGTTGGCCTATTGTCACGAAAAACATTGTGGTAGAAACATGGTCACACCACTCGCAAACTATTGGATATTGAATTAATTTCCCTCTCGTGAATTATTTTTTAAAAGTTACAAAAGACACTCGCTAAAGCTCGTGTCTTTGTAACTTTTAAAAAATAATTTACTCGAGTGAAATAAATTCAATATCCAATAGCTGCTCGTTGATGTAACCTCTATATATTATACCGATAGGCCCAAATACTGGATTTTAATATCTGATTACTCCTTTATATATGTTACGTGGTACCCAAAGCAATGGGACTGACCTTTATGCTGTACACTGTTGCATTGATATATTGAATATACCAGATGAGTTCAAATAATTTAAATTGGATCCTAACGAGTATTTCCATTGGCCTAAATAATGATGTTACCATCTCGTAACGTAAATATTGATGTTCCCGTTTGTGACACCATCTCTGATTGGCTGAATATACTGTGCAATGATTTCTTATCAAAAGAACTCTGTAAGGCAGTTTCATGAGATTATATTGAATTATACAGGTCACAAAAATATAGTGTGTGCACTCTCATAATAAATATTTGTAGTACACTATTTTTGTACATACTCTATAATACCCTCCTCTGTAATTGCAAACTAAAGACCACGTTGGTATTGGCAGCAAGGGAAATAATGTAAAATGATAAAATGATTAGTAAACTGATAACTACAAAACCATGTTTTTTTTTTGTTTTAAATACAACAGAATCGATAATAATCAAAGGTTTATAAAACATGTCAAATGAGACAATTCACGAAACACAATACCGGGAAATCTGATAACTACAAAACTGTTTTGTTCTAAATACAACAGAATCGATAACAACCAATGATTTATAAAACTCTGCGCATACATGGATGTGTAAACTATAACACTAGGGACCATCCTGTTAGACAATCATTCACAATCAGCAAACTATAAATCACTTCCAAAACATTTTAATATGGCTTCTGATCAATGAAACTAAGTGTCAACAGGGATATAAAACTCTGATTTCACAGACTAATAACAATTTGTACCTTTATCTGTGTCAGATGTAAACGTGATATGTTCAGATATTTCACAAATCGGTTTCATTCTGTTATCGTCCGAAAATAAAAACAAAACCGCCTGTCGTATATATCGTATATAGTAAATAAACATGTCAAATCAGACACAAAAAATCCACGAAACACAGTTGCGGAAACGAGGATTACCACTGCATAGTGGATGGTTAAGACGACCTTCTTAGATTTCGATATGACGGCATTTATTAGTGCTACTCAATGTTAAGTTGTGATATGAGCTTTGATGAAGAAAAAGTTCACAAAAATCCTCCTCCTCATGTGTATTAAAGACAATCATTTCAAATTTGCGATATATTTCATAAGGAAATATTACATAACACTTTATGAATAACGTTTTTGTCCATATACTTACCATAATAGCATGTGTATCTTCATAAGAAATATGCCCAATTGGATGTAATGAGTAAAAACAGATCTTAGATAAGAACCAAAAACAAGAGGTGTTGATCTTATTATATAATGATAGCCTCACATACAGGATTTTAATATCTGATAACCCATTTACATATGTTTCTTGGTACACTTAGCTATGGGACTTACCTATATGCATTATAATGTTGTATTCATCTATCAAATAAACCTCATAAATTAGGTAGCTTAGTTTAAATAATTAATCTATGCTTGTAACAAGTATTTCCATTAGCTTAAAAAATAATGTCATCATCTCATAACGTAAATAATGATGTACTCGTTTGTGACACCAACTTGATTGGTTAATCAGACTGTGCAATGATTTCTATAAAAAGATCCTGTAAGGCAAGTGTTTAGATTCAATTATACAGATTGACGTTAATATGTTTAAAATATTATGATACTATATCACAAAAATATAGTATGTATACTCTCATCATATATATTTGTTCTACATTCTTAATTTTGTGCTACATGTATATATCTATAACATAGACATTTCGAGTCAATCCTTCAATATCACCTTCCTCTGTAATGGCCTATATCTTAAAGTTCAGTCGCACCAAACTCTCACAAGTAGTGTGAATGCTCATTTGATTAGGCATGTTGTATCTGTATTGACGAATCGTCAATATAAGGAATGAATGAATTGAATGGAATGAGTTACTGTGGATCTATATTTTTTGTACTCTTTGACAACATTTCCCGCGATTTCCACCAATTGACCAGCTCTATTAAAGCTTTATTTTATCAGAACATTAGATTTAAAAGAAATGGTCAGTCGAAAAATATATATAAGGATTGATAAATATTTTTGTCGATTACCGGTGTGTAAACTGATCCCATTTGTTTTCATACGGCGATTGTACGAAGCAATGAGACACATTGGATGATTCAGACAGCCATCAATTCAAATATAGTTATATATGCGTTAGACTGCGATATCATTTGTAATATAAGTATTACTGTACGGAGGAAGATTAATCCAAGATTAATTCGCTTATAAATGTTACCATTGTTAAGGATTGCTTTGGTCCATTTCATGGGTGATGAATTGAGTTCCTCTTGAAACAAATTGAATGAACTCCGAAACAAGTCATTTATTTGGTTTAAGAGAAACTCAATCCATCACCCCATGAAATCAACCAAAGCAAGATTTAATCCTTATAATTCAATTCATTCGTTTTTAATCATTTTTTTTAATATAAATTAAAACGTTTTGCGAGTCTACAACTAATTAAAAATAAAAAGTGTAAATATTACTATTTGTCATACATTTATTTAGATACAATTATCTTATCAATGTAATCCAGATGAAAAATAAAAACATTAAAATAGTTTAGAAATTATTGCAAAAATCGACCGCAAAAGCTGCGGAAGGATAGTGTCTAGACTGCTTGATAAGGTTGTATCCCGCTTTGATTCAAAATGGAGAGTCACCGTAACGTGATTGGATCGGCATTGTTCTAGTGGTTTATGGACCCTTTAGCCTTGATACAAGTTAAACAACTGTTAGAGGTAAATCAACATTCATTGACTTTCATATAGCTTTTTCGCTTTGTCGTTTCGCCTTCATCATTTGCTTGTTACAGAGACGTTCTTTGTTTTGACACACATCACACAGGAACATTGCACATTTTATTCTTCTTCAATACCGCCATGTTTCTCGACTAGAATGATAAACATCGGTCAGTAAAACGATTAAAGGGTCGAAATTGATCCGATACACGCAATCAAATCATAACTTAACCTTAAAATTTGTATAATACTGCTAAGGATTAGGCCTACAATCCCCTCTTCCCTCAACAAAAAAAGCTTAAAGATGTCTAACACTCCTTTGCTGACAACGTGAACAAAACTAATGCTAAAACTACAAAATGAGAGTTCATAAAAAGTTTCTTTAAAATTTAGAAATTTGCATGGTAGAAATATATAATTCTTGCGCTTTTTTAAAACACCACTGTTTAGATCTAGGTCTACAGTAGGCTAGCTACACTTTCTTAGGCAAAAGTAGGTCTAGAATATTTTCTTGCGCGTAGACCGGTGTGAACAGATACCCAAGTTCATGAGCACATGAAGAGGATTTTTGAAGAAGTTTCATTGATTCCAACTTCAGTAACAATTGAAATATTATTGTTTGAGTAAGATATCTACAAAACAAATGCTGTCTACCCATGTTTATCTTCTACATTTTTTTTTATTACTGGATTTTCATTGCACAGCAAATAAAAAATAAAAGATAAACTTTGATCACTTTATTAAATAAATGGATATTCAAGCTTGTTTACAAAATCATATCACCTTATGTATTAAATATTTTATGA
>NW_027188707.1:0-14871 GCF_041381155.1 Argopecten irradians | reverse complement strand
TTACATGGGTCTGAAATACCTAATCTTTCCCCCCCATAATCATTTCAATTAACCACTAAAGATTGCATACAAAGATGGTATACCTAATGTACCCACTGATACATATCTTTGAATTTATTACCTAATCAGTTATTATGAGCACTTAACATTCAGAAATCAAATCGAGGAAAAAAATAAAATCACATGAATTTCAGTCATGCTCAAGAGTGCATCAGTTGTGCTCTTGTTTCATCAAGGATTTATCAGGTTGGGCACAACCATGCATATGGTTATTAACTACGATGGCCCATATACGCCTTGTCAATATACACTAAAGTAACATAGTTTTGACAGTAGTTTCACACAAAAACGTTGTCAGCAACCACAAAAGAAGTCGTTTTTTGTCAAGTGTTGAACAATTCTTTTTTGTCAAATTTTGCTTTGCTTTTATTTTATTTTGTCAACGCTGTGTTGGCCCCAATACGCCTGTCACTTTTCTAACGTTGCTTTTGAGTAATTGACATTCCTTCTTGATAATACTCGGTAGTCTGATGGGACACAGGTGGCATTAAACGCCACCGCAACCTTTGATGTAGCTTGTGGGTGCCAGACTGACCGTCTTATTTTCTAAAACGAACTGACATTTGATAAACTGTCATTTTTAGCTCACCTGGTCCGAAGGACCAAGGTGAGCTTATGCCATACCGTGGCGTCCGGCGTCCGTCGTCCGTCCGTCCGTCGTCCGTCGTCCGTCGTCCGTCGTCCGTCCGTCCGTCCGTCCGTCAACAATCGACTTCTTCTCCATAACCGCTGGTCGGATTTCAACAAAATTTGACTGGTAGCATCCTTATGGGCTACTAACTGAAAATTGTACAAATGATGGGGCTGACCCCCCAGGGGCCTGAGGGGCGGGGCCAAAAGGGGTCAATTTGGCTATTTCCATATAAACGACTTCTTCTCTGAAACCAAGCATGGGATAGCACCCATAATGCAATGGTAGCATCCTTATAGGGTGGGGATTCAAAATTGTACAAATGATGGGGCTGACCCCCCAGGGGCCTGAGGGGCGGGGCCAAAAGGGGTCAATTTGGCTATTTCCATATAAACGACTTCTTCTCTGAAACCAAGCATGGGATAGCATCCATAATGCAATGGTAGCATCCTTATAGGGTGGGGATTCAAAATTGTACAAATGATGGGGCTGACCCCCCGGGGGCCTGAGGGGCGGGGTCAAATGGGGTCAATTTGGCTATTTCCATATAAACAACTTCTTCTCTGAAACTAAGCATGAGATAGCACTCATAATGCAATGGTAGTATCGTTATAGGGTGGGGATTAAAAATTGTACAAATGATGTGGCTGAACCCCAGGGGGCCTGAGGGGCGGGGTCAAAAGGGGTCAATTTGGCTATTTCCATATAAACGGTACTTCTTCTCTGAAACCAAGCATGGGATAGCACCCATAATGCAATGGTAGCATCCTTATAGGGTGGGGATTAAAAATTGTACAAATGATGGGGCTGACCCCCCGGGGGCCTGAGGGGCGGGGTCAAATGGGGTCAATTTGGCTATTTCCATATAAACGACTTCTTCTCTGAAACTAAGCATGGGATAGCACTCATAATGCAATGGTGGCATCTTTATAGGGTGGGGATTCAAAATTGTGCAAATGATGGGGCTGACCCCCAGGGGGCCTGAGGGGCGGGGTCGAAAGTGGCCAATTTGGCTATTTCCATTTAAACGACTTCTTCTCTGAAACTAAGCACGGTATAGCACCCATAATACAATGGTAGTATCCTTATAGTGTGGGGATTCAAAATTGTGCAAATGATAGGGCTGACCCCCCGGGGGCCTGAGGGGCGGGGTCAAAAGTGGTCAATTTCCATATATATATGACTTTTTCTCTGCAACTTAACATGGGATTACGCTCATAATGCAATGGTTACATCCTTATAGGGTTTGGATTCAAAATTTTGCAAATGATGGGGCTGACCCCCCGGGGGCCTGAAGGGTGGGGTCAAAAGGGGTCAATTTAGCTATTTCCATATAAACGACTTCTTCTCTGCAACTAAGAATGGAAGAGCACTTATAGTGCAATGGTAGCATCCTTATAAGGTTGGGATTTGAAATTGTACAAATGATAGGGCTGACCCCCGGGGCCTTAGACGGCAATAGATGCGAGGTCAAAAAGGTCAATTAGGCTACTATTTTCATATAAATTACTTTGTCTCTGAACCTATGTATTGGATAGCATATTTGTATGGTATCAATAGCATCATTGTATGGTTGTGATTCAAAATTAAACTTTGGGAGTCAATTTTGCTTATTTTTCTAATTGTCAGAGTCTTGTGATAATTACAAACAAAAAACCAGGTGAGCGATACAGGCCCTCTGGGCCTCTTGTTTTAATGAAAATTTTAAGACATTTCTAAATCTTCCGTCCTTAAACCAAGAACTAGACATTGTGAAATGTATCAAGCTTTAAATCGGTGTTTCTTTTGACTCAATAAGACAAGTATTTGTTGAGAAAAATGTTTTTTATTCCCTGTTCATAGGCCTCTCGCGTGTTGTTTAATAATGTAAAAGAGACAGTGACAAATTCTTCTCACTTTATAAATCCTTTGTTTCAGATAGATATTTGCACACATATTGCTAGCTTGTCATCGATTAATCTATATTTTAAGACAAAGTTTATAACCAAATTTATGTTACTTTTTGTTACTTAAGTTTTGGGTTTTCACAAAGTTAGCTAAGTTGAATATGCACTAGGGCTGTAACGAGTATCCGAGTACTCGAGTATTCACGAATTATTGAGAAAGATCGGATACGAATATTCGTTACTCCTGATATTTGTGGATCGTGATCTTTCAAAAGCGAAAAACAATACCTTCTTTAATGCTGTCATAGCTCAAAAATGTGAAGGAATGTACAATAAAATCTGAATATCATCGATGTTTTCACTTTGAAGTAGACCGGAAGTACACAAGAGCTGCGTGAAGTAAAGCTAGCAACATGTTATTTTCGTATCCACGCTTCGATGCAATTTTGTTGATTTCTAGAGATGTAAAAGATTATAATCCTTAGTAATAATAATGATAAAACATAATTATTGAATTCTAGAGATGTAAAAGATTATAATTGATTTCGTTTTCATTACGGGTCGGAAATATGTAAAAATACGAATATATTATATTAGGCTACTGAGTACTGTAGATGTGAACCCCATGTCAAAAACGAAAGTAACTAGGCTAATTATGAGTCAAAATCATAAATAACCTGATTGAAAATAAAAACTATAGGTCTAAAACCAAATTATATTGTAACTACTCTTACAGATTTAAACAGTCCCTAGTTGTGCATATTGTATTTTGGGACTGATCGGTCAACAAGATGGCCGCCAGGCAGCCATCTTGGATTTTGATAGTTAAAGTTTGTTACCGCTATTTCTCATAAAGTATTGAAGGGATCTTTCTCAAATTTCATATGTAGGTTCCCGTAGGACCCTAGTTGTGCATAATGCATTTTGGGACTGATCGGTCAACAAGATGGCCGACAAGCAGCCATCTTGGATTTTGATAGTTAAAGTTTGTTACGGCTATTTCTCAGAAAGTATTGAAGGGATTGTTCTCAAATTTCATATGTAGGTTCCCCTAGGACCCTAGTAGTGCATATTGCATTTTGGGACTGATCAGTCAACAAGATGGCCGCCAGGTAGCCATCTTGGATTTTGATAGTTAAAGTTTGTTACCGCTATTTCTCAGAAAGTATTGAAGGGATTGTTCTCAAATTTCATATGTAGGTTCCTCTAGGACCCTAGTTCTGCATATTACATTTTGGGACTGATCGGTCAACAAGATGGCCGACAAGCAGCCATCTTGGATTTTGATAGTTAAAGTTTGTTACGGCTAATTCTCAGAAAGTACTGAAGGGATCTTTCTCAAATTTCATATGTAGGTTCCCCTAGGACCCTAGTAGTGCATATTGCATTTTGGGACTGATCAGTCAACAAGATGGCCGCCAGGTAGCCATCTTGGATTTTGATAGGTTAAAGTTTGTTACCGCTATTTCTCAAAAAGCACTAAAGGGATCTTTCTCAAATTTCATATGTAGGTTCCCCTAGGCCCCCAGTTGTGCATATTGCATTTTGGGACTGATCGGTCAACAAGATGGCCGCCAGGTAGCCATCTTGGATTTTGATAGTTAAAGTTTATAACCGCTATTTCTCAGAAAGTATTGAAGGGATTGTTCTCAAATATCATACCGTATTTCACCGCAAATAAGACCCCTCCCGCAAATAAGACCCCCCACCTATTTTGACACATTTTCAGACTTAGGGGGGATGTCTGCAAATAAGACCCCCCACCTATTTTTCAGTTTACTGGATGATGGATTTGAGCAATGGAGTAATTAAAAATATCACCAAAATGACTTTGTATCGGAACTTTTTTTTTGTTTATTTTATCGGCATAGAAAAATCACGTAGTAAAGAACTGTTTGTGTGCTTGTTATTTTTGTCATTTAATTCAAGTTAATTCACGGGTGATTTAATTTAATTATCAATAACTACGAAATGTGAACAGTGCTTATATTTAATCAGAGGCTATTTTCAACAAAATACGCCGATATTTGTGTAGTAGCTATGGTTTCAAGGAAGACACCAATGCTGTTGTCGGGTTCACTTCGTTTATTCATTTAAATAATACCCTGTAACATGAATTACATCATATTACCATTTAATATACAGTTATCTATATACATACAATTATACGGCTATACTCATATGTTCAATATTACTTTACATGTTCTAACGGATAGTTAACCAGTTCGTTATCAGAACATATATAATAGCAATTAACAACATCTATATGTATAGATGGCAACTATTACATAACTATAGCATATATAAAAAATACCCACCTCTTCAGTGTGAAGAGGGTTTCACCGGACCGTCGTCCGACGAGCTCAAACCACTCGTTTTATACTGTTGAAATAATAAAACAATACAATTAATTAAAACAATACGAATACCATCGAAATCACTCTCCGTCTGAATAATTATGCCCGATATTAAAATTTATCGCAATTCCAAAAATGATAAGTTACTTTTAAATAAACGATTACCATAATCAAATATATTAAATAGATATTATATTATATTATGATAATAATATTTAAACTACATACAGGTACTTACAATTATGTATTGGGCTAATTTCCTATGAGTCTGCAATCAGTTCATCTACTAGAGATCGATGTTGCCTCTTGGTCATCCAAACCCCAAGTGACCAATACCCCAGATAAACTACCCAACATTCACTCGACGTAGACAATAGACTAATACCATATAAGGACACAAATATGATTGACATACACATTACGTCACATTCACATAACTCATCGCTCTCACTTACACGTGCCTTTTCCGCGCGCGCGCGCCAACGATCTTGTCGCATTGCGTATCCGCGACCCGCGACTATATCGCTACACGGACCATACGCAAACGCGCACTAAAATATAACGTATACAAAATAAAAGTAGTAAAATAACACTACTACATTCTCCCCTCCTTAGATGGAAGCTGTCCCCATCTATATGTCAAGGACAAACTATAAACAAAATAAATGAAATTACAATACGATAAAAGAATATACAACAAAAAATCTTAATTTCAGCCACAAAATTCATCCCGTACTCCCCCGCTCGTAAAGAAGATGCCCTCATCTTCCGCAAGGGTTTCCAAAATAACATTACAACATGGTTACAAGTATCCAATGACAAAAGAAAAAAAAACTAAGTGCTTAAAATTTTTAGCATTGCCTGTTGAGCAGCCGAAGGCATATCCCGAAAGGACGCTGAAGATACCATGTCCACCAGAAATAAAGCCTTCATTTTCCAGTCCGGCACCGTTTCAACAGGTTGCTGTGAACATACAAACTCGCCAGAGGTCATCCAATTAGGCGGTCGTCTGTTCCTTGTCGATCTCCTTGGCACTAGAATCTCCGGTTCAGGCAAATTAACATTTCCCTGTACTGCATCAGCAGCTGCATTCTCCGGTTCAGATTCCGACGTTTCCACATCAACGAAACCAGTGCGAGGTCCAGGAATATGTACCGTGTCATTGCTCGACCGGATACTATCCTGCGTGGGTGGCCGCTGAACATCGGAATTAATATCCATGCCCACAACATCCTCATCGGAACTGTCGCTACTATCGTTCCCGGACAGTGGTTCGACGAGTTCCGTCACAGATTCCTTTCGAAGTGGTTCACGTTCCAGCCTCGACCTCCTTATACGTGGAACTGGTCGAGGTGGAAGTTCAGGAAGTGGTTCCTTATCTATTTCCACAGGTATCGCTCCAATGGGAAGTAGATGGTTCCGATGGAGGGTTTTTGATTTCCCCTTCCCGTCTTCCCTCTGTATTGTGTATACAGGAATGTCTCCATTGGGCTGACTCTTTACGATGTACACGTCAGGTTCCCATCGATCCGCTAGCTTATGTCGTCCCTCAAAGGCCAGTACTTTGACAAGAACTCAGTCTCCCGGTTCCAAAACGGCTTCCCTACTACGAAGATCGTAGTCTGCCTTCTGTCGACTCTGCGATTCCCGAGCCTTCTTACTTGCCAAGCTAAACGAATGAGACATCCTGTTCCTTAAATTCTTAATATAATCCGGTAAAGAACGTGAAGTAGGTTCCTCAACAAATCCACACAAAAGATCAACTGGTAAACGCGGTTGTCGTCCGAACATTAGATGGAATGGCGAATATCCAGTAGTCTTGTGCCTTGTGCAGTTATAAGCTAACGTTAGAGATCCTACGTAGCTTTTCCAATCCTTTTTTTGATGAGGCTCCAGTGTGCCCAACATGTCAATAAGGGTCCGATTAAATCGCTCACACATCCCATTCCCACTAGGGTGGTATGGCGTCGTCCTTGATTTGGCGATGTGTAGTGTGTCACATAAGCTCTCGATTACCTTCCCCTCAAAGTTAGCGCCTTGGTCGGAATGTAACCTCCGTGGAATTCCGTAATGCTCAATAAATCCTTGAAGCGCCTCAGCAGTCGCTTTAGCAGACTGGCTACGGGTAGGTATCGCTTTAGCGTACCGCGTGAAGTGATCAGTAATTACCAACACATCCTGGAACCCGCCTTTGGAAACTTCCAATTTCAAGAAATCCATACACACCAAGTCCATGGGCTGGGTGGTGACAATGCTTACCAACGGTGCCTTGACATCAATCTTAGACTTCCTGAAGAGACATCTTTGACATTCCTTTAGCCACTTCTCCACGTCTTTGGTCATGCCAGGCCAAAAAAAATCTATCCCGCAGCAATGATAACGTTCTATCGCGTCCTGGGTGGCCCGTATCATTATGTAACGACGTCAACACTTGCTCGCGCATGGAAGCCGGCAGTACAAGTTGGTCTACTTCGCCCTCTTCATCAGACATGTGTCTATACAGCACACCACGTTTCAATTTCCAGCTATCCCAGCATCTCTTAAGGGTGGCGCTCTCTGGAATAGCGGATAACCTCTTTCGTGACGGCTTCAGGTTCTGCCTTATGACTGGCAACCATTCCCCAATGACATCATCATCTGCCTGTAACTTTCTCCATTCACGTGCTGTCATCGTGCGGAAACCATGTTCGTCTTCAACTTCAAATGTATCCAATGCCTCTGCTGACAAACTCAAACATTCTACCAAGGGTCCACTACAGGTAACTGCTCCCTTACACACTGCTTGCACAGACTCTGCCGAAATGCTACATCCCGGAAGTCGTGACAAAGCATCCGCATCGGCATTGTTCCTTCCTGGTCGATACTTTATCTCGAAGTTGTATGCTGATAAAGCGGACAGCCATCTATGCCCCGTCGCATCAAGCTTAGCCTTAGATAGGACGTAGGTCAAAGGGTTGTTGTCCGTTAAAACTGTAAATTTCTGTCCATATAAATGATCATGAAACTTCTCCGTAATAGCCCATTTCAACGCCAAGAACTCCAGTTTATGAGCTGGGTAATTCCTTTCCGATTTACCTAATCCTCGGCTGGCGTAGCAAATAGGTCTCAAATGTCCATCCTGCTCTTGATAAAGAACAGCTCCTAGTCCCTGGGTACTCGCATCCGTGTGCAGCTCAAACGGCCGGCTGTAATTAGCATAAACCAAGGACAGGTGGGTTGCACAGTGCATCCTTCAGACTCTGAAATGCAGTAGCCTGTTCAGACGTCCACATCCATTTAACGGTACCCACATCGGACTTCACTCTACCCTTTTTCTTCTTATCTCTTGTTGGTGGCAATAAGTTGGTTAAAGGCCGCGCAATCTTTGCAAAATCCTTTACGAACTTTCTGTAATATCCCGCGAACCCTAAAAACTGACGTAATTCCTCAGGATTAGTTGGTGTCGGCCAATCTCGTACCTTCTCAATCTTCTTTGGGTCAGCCTCAATTCCATCAGGTGTAACAATATGTCCCACGTAGGCAACTCTGTTCATGAAGAACTGACATTTCTTAGATGCAAGTTTCAATCCGTTGTCTCGTAATCTCTGAAAAACCTTTCCTAACCTCTCCAAATGCTCATCATAGGTCCTTGAGAAGATAATTAAATCATCAAGATATATCAAACAAATGGCAAGGTGTAGGTCTCCCATACATCGTTCCATTAAGCGCTGAAACGTCGCAGGAGCATTTGTAAGTCCAAATGGCATCCTTGTAAACTCGTAAAATCCTAATGGGCCAACAGAAAACGCAGTACGCTCCTTGTGTTCATCCTCAAGCTCGATCTGATGATAACCCGATTTTAAATCCAACACGGTAAAGTAATGCGATCCAGCTAAACAATCCAGAATATCCTCCACTCGTGGTAAAGCATATGAATCCCGTATGGTTCTCTGATTCAACTGACGGAAATCTACACACATTCTCAATGATCCGTCTTTCTTTCTTACCAAAACAACGTTCGAAGACCAAGGACTGTGTGATGGCTTAATGACTCCTGCAGATAGCAATTGTTGAAGATGAGTCTTGACTTCATCGTACATAGAAGGCGGTATCCTCCTGTGACGTTGTTTAAAAGCAACTGCATCCGTCAAATCGATTCGATGTTTCACGAGACCAGTACATCCAAGATCAGTGTCCCCATGTGAGAATATATCCTCGTAGTCCTTAATGAGTTTCTTTCCAATACGCAATTCATCTTCGGTAACAGCTGAATTTGAAAAGTCTATCTTGTCCATAAACGACTGAAGTATTCCCATCTCGTCATCAGATTTAGGCAACTCTTGTACAACCACCGGCTGTATTTCACACAAAAACGGCCTTAGGAGGAATTACAAATGTCCTTGTGGTTAAATTGGAAAGCTGGATATCTAGCGGTTGTGTGTTATCACAATCGTAGGAGAATACAGTAGGCGTAACGTCTATATCCTTCGACAGTTTAGAACGTTCCGTAGGCTGAATGATAGCGCAAGTAGTCGGATAAGCACTTCGCTGATCTATGTATCCCTTTAGAGTAACCGTAGAATTGGGCTTCAAAATACAATCCATGTTTCCTGCATTCTTAACAAGACCAATGCTGTTACGATTCCTCGCTAAATCCCGGTCCCTCAACGTCATACAACGAAACGCTAAAAACCATGGCGTATCCAACCCCTTCTGTAGATACTTCGGTCCTTTCTTCCTTCGACAATCTCCTAATAATACATCCAAAACATTTGTCCCGAACAAAACTGGTACCTTCGAGTTATAATTGCTGTTAGGAACAACCAACAATAAACAGCTCTGCTCAGCTGATCCAGGTAATCCTTCAAACTTGACATTCGTCTCAATCAATCCCGAATACGGCAACTGTTGTCCATCTGCACACTCAATAGCAAGTAGTTCACCAACAGACTGTAATTCCAGATGACTCAAATGGCTTTCATAAAATCGTTGACTCACCGTAGACACCGTCGCGCCTGTATCCAGTAAAGCTCTGGTTCCAGTGCCATCTACTGTGACATCTACCTCATTAGCATTGCCAATCATCCGTGCACCAGTAGTCCTCTTCCGTCCGTCCGGACCTTGTATTCGGAAATCTATGAGCGGTCCGTCTTCATAGACTCCTTCCCTTTTACCGAACTCCGCGAGTGATCCAATATTACTCGGCATCGCGCTCTAATATGTCCCGGCTGCCTGCATCTCCAGCAGATAACATCAGGTTTCTTTCCTAATGACTCATCATCCCCATCAGACTTATCCTGAGATGGCCTAGAATGGTAAACAGATCCTTTTCCATAATTGTTTGAATTCCCTCTATTCCGGTTACGATGATCTCGGCTGTTCTTCCAAGATACCGCGCCTCCGTCAGACATCTGTTTCTCTAACCTCTGAATAGCGGCAGACAACTGGTTTACCATAGATTTCAAGTCATCCTTCTCATCCTTCGTCTCTCCTTCAACCACAGAATGAACAGTAGCTGTCGCCATCGCAGATTTACCACCATCTCTTGACCTCTCCATAGACCTGACTGCAATGCACAATTCCTCAAAGTCAGAAATAGAATCATGTTTGTGGCCGGTTATGTCTCTCAACTCCTGTCTCAATCCTGACCAGAACTTGTTGTGTAACCTCTTATTACGCTCTGCGGGTCCTATAGCAGCATCAGCCCTCAGCAACAAGTCCTCAAGCCTACAAGCCCACTCTGTCACGGTCTCTTTAGGTTGTTGATGCGCTGCATAGAAGTTCTCCAGCAAAGTCTCCTGATCATCAACAATACCATACAAGCTTCTCAATTTGGCGATCAGCTGGGCTGGCGTCGCATGAGCTCCAAGTCTCATAGCTACCTTAGCTGCAGTTCCCTTCAATGACCTCCGAATCGACTGTCCAATGATATCCTGAGACTTACCCGTATCGATGAGACATTGTACCTCATACTTCCATAAATCAAACGAAGCCTCGCCTTTCCCATCATCTCCGGAGAATATAGGTATCTTATAGAACCTCGTGTCCAAAGTAGAAGAGCTAGTACTTTGAGTATTACTTACCCCATGACCACGTAACGATGGGTCCGCAGTATCCACTCCTCCAGTATTGCTGAGAAAATCCATCATCTGACTCCTCAAAGTAAGTAAACTTTCACCCTTGGGCCTAGCACCAAGCTGAGAAAATAACTTCGTCGCCTCCGCAACAGGATCGCTATCCTCGGGTGGAGGTATCGCTTCCGCCTGAGCGAGTTTCTCTTTTGAATCCGACATAACAAAGCAAGGGTTACAACATAAACAAAATAATAAAATGCTAAAGCAAACAAACACCAGTATCATCTACGTGTCCTTACCAAACACGGAACAAGTATTCTACTCTTGTCCTCATAGATGTAAACACTTACTAAATATATCCAGCCAAGTCAGCAACATCCAAAGCAACTAAAAAAAACATATATACACGATCGCGCGCAGTCAATATATATGCAACACGCGTACGAGACCGAAGCGTCAATCCAAAATAGCAAAAATAGCACCTAACGCACACTCATATACTCAACATAAATGCAGAAAGATTCACTCCGTACATATAACATAGAACACACCAACATTGACCCAGTAAGTTCCCACAAAAGAAAAAAAAAAAATTATAAATTCCACTGAAAAAAAAAATAACAACAAACTATCCTACATGCTAACTCCTAAGTGTAAAAAAAAAAATAAACTAGCGAAAAGCGGCAGAGAAAAAAAAACAAGTACACCTATGGCACAAATGGTCCGAAAAGATTAAAAAAAAAAAACTAAGTTTAGAAGCAAACAATCCTAACAAATGTTAAAGTAAAAAAAAAAAAATGCGGCAAAAAGAAAAAAAACAAAATATCAGAGACGAGTGATTTTTAGCAAGGTACACAGCGACAACCAAAATATAAATGTACCAACAAAACAAAAGTATCTAAACTTCAATGCAAAAAAAAAAAATAATTAATTCGCTCGCAAACAAAACCAAGTAATTGTAGCAACAAAAATCTAAATTAAATAAGTATCCAATAAACTCGTGTAACAGCAAAAAAAAATAATCAATTACTCCATACTAATATACTATCGTGAAAATAAACAAGATTCTGAAAGCAAGTATTTTTTATATCTAAAAAAAAAATGTCAAAAAGTTACCGGAACTAATATGCCACAAGTACAGAATAACCGGAAGTACATAAACAGGAAGTTCACAACCGGAAATACAAATTTAGAAAATACACATCTTATGACAACGAACGAAAATAATAAAAAATACTGAATCGGTAGTTGAAATCAAGTAAATATTCACAAATTTTAGAACAACGTTATCAAGAGAAAAAAAAAACTTTTGTGAAATACAGAATGTCAATTTACACTTTTTAACTGAAGATCACAGAAGAAGCACAAGATTTATAGCAAGATATATGAAAAGTCAGTGGTACACAAATGTCATTTACCGTGTACGGTCTCCTCCGGATATTCCTTCGTCCAGTTCTTATCCATTCACTTTCAGCTTAGAATTCACTATAGATACGCACATATAGGAAACGTGCCGTACACGCGCACTCGCTGGTCAAGGTCATCTGTAGGTCGTTCAAACGTAGACGCGTGTCTTTCCGATACACAAACATACACAATGGAAATCCATTCATTCATTCACAGGTGAATCGTCGATAGGTATACACAGGTGACTTTACCTGTCGGGCCTTCAAGGTCGCTATTCTACTTGGTAGAAATCACAACGTATCCCGTCATGCGTGTCGACTGGCAGTACACAAAGGTCATCAATCCAACGATACATGGGCGCCAATGTAGTAGCTATGGTTTCAAGGAAGACACCAATGCTGTTGTCGGGTTCACTTCATTTATTCATTAAAATAATACCCTGTAACATGAATTACATCATATTACCATTTAATATACAGTTATCTATATACATACAATTATACGGCTATACTCATATGTTCAATATTACTTTACATGTTCTAACGGATAGTTAACCAGTTCGTTATCAGAACATATATAATAGCAATTAACAACATCTATATGTATAGATGGCAACTATTACATAACTATAGCATATATATAAAAATACCCACCTCTTCAGTGTGAAGAGGGTTTCACCGGACCGTCGTCCGACGAGCTCAAACCACTCGTTTTATACTGTTGAAATAATAAAACAATACAATTAATTAAAACAATACGAATACCATCGAAATCACTCTCCGTCTGAATAATTATGCCCGATATTAAAATTTATCGAAATTCCAAAAATGATAAGTTACTTTTAAATAAACGATTACCATAATCAAATATATTAAATAGATATTATATTATATTATGATAATAATATTTAAACTACATACAGGTACTTACAATTATGTATTGGGCTAATTTCCTATGAGTCTGCAATCAGTTCATCTACTAGAGATCGATGTTGCCTCTTGGTCATCCAAACCCCAAGTGACCAATACCCCAGATAAACTACCCAACATTCACTCGACGTAGACAATAGACTAATACCATATAAGGACACAAATATGATTGACATACACATTACGTCACATTCACATAACTCATCGCTCTCACTTACACGTGCCTTTTCCGCGCGCGCGCGCGCCAACGATCTTGTCGCATTGCGTATCCGCGACCCGCGACTATCGCTACACGGACCATACGCGAACGCGCACTAAAATATAACGTATACAAAATAAAAGTAGTAAAATAACACTACTACATTCTCCCCTCCTTAGATGGAAGCTGTCCCCATCTATATGTCAAGGACAAACTATAAACAAAATAAATGAAATTACAATACGATAAAAGAATATACAACAAAAAATCTTAATTTCAGCCACAAAATTCATCCCGTACTCCCCCGCTCGTAAAGAAGATGCCCTCATCTTCCGCAAGGGTTTCCAAAATAACATTACAACATGGTTACAAGTATCCAATGACAAAAGAAAAAAAAACTAAGTGCTTAAAATTTTTAGCATTGCCTGTTGAGCAGCCGAAGGCATATCCCGAAAAGGACGCTGAAGATACCATGTCCACCAGAAATAAAGCCTTCATTTTCCAGTCCGGCACCGTTTCAAACAGGTTGCTGTGAACATACAAACTCGCCAGAGGTCATCCAATTAGGCGGTCGTCTGTTCCTTGTCGATCTCCTTGGCACTAGAATCTCCGGTTCAGGCAAATTAACATTTCCCTGTACTGCATCAGCAGCTGCATTCTCCGGTTCAGATTCCGACGTTTCCACATCAACGAAACCAGTGCGAGGTCCAGGAATATGTACCGTGTCATTGCTCGACCGGATACTATCCTGCGTGGGTGGCCGCTGAACATCGGAATTAATATCCATGCCCACAACATCCTCATCGGAACTGTCGCTACTATCGTTCCCGGACAGTGGTTCGACGAGTTCCGCCACAGATTCCTTTCGAAGTGGTTCACGTTCCAGCCTCGACCTCCTTATACGTGGAACTGGTCGACGGTCGAGGAAGTTCCAGGAAGTGGTTCCTTATCTATTTCCACAGGTATCGCGTCCAATGGGAAGTAGATGGTTCCGATGGAGGGTTTTTGATTTCCCCTTCCCGTCTTCCCTCTGTTATTGTGTATACAGGAATGTCTCCATTGGGCTGACTCATTTACTCATGTACACGTCCAGGTTCCCATCGATCCGCTAGCTTATGTCGTCCCTCAAAGGCCAGTTACTTTGACAAGAACTTCGGTCTCCCGGTTCCAAAACGGCTTCCCTACTAACGAAGATCGTAGTCTGCCTTCTGTCGACTCTGCGATTCCCGAGCCTTCTTACTTGCCAAGGCTAAACGAATGAGACATCCTGTTTCCTTAAATTCTTAATATAATCCGGAAAAGAACGTGAAAGTAGGTTATCCCATCAACAAATCCAGCACCAAAAGATC
>NW_027188706.1:0-14874 GCF_041381155.1 Argopecten irradians | reverse complement strand
TCTTAGACGGACTTGTGAATTGTCCCTTTAAGAGAATCTGACATTATACCAAAAGTAAAAGAAGAATTACAATGACTTTTAAGTTAATATCGTGAAGCATAAAGCAAGGAATGAAATCAAGTTCAGCGATAATAACATATCACTTTGTGGAAAACTGTAAGCAGCATTCAGTAGGAAGAATTGTTTAATGAAAACTCTTTAACATTAGACCACATTACAAAGAATATGAATATGTTTGTTATCGGGGATCTCTTAAGGATAGACATGAAAGAGCGATCTGATTCCACGTGACACCCAGATTTTGTATAGATTTTTTTTTCTGTTAAAAAAGGGGGGGGGGGGGGGGGGGGGGGGGGGGTGGGGGGGGGGGGGGGGGGGGGGGGGGGGGGGGGGGGGGGGGGGGGGGATATACATAAGGGGGGGGGGGGGGGGGGGGGGGGTTCACGGAGAGAAATGTTTCGTGCATTTGTCAAATATTACGAGCATATTAAGGTATTATTAGGTCAGTACTTTAAACTGAATTTAAGACCTCGCAAATAATAGCAACCAAGTATTTTGAAATACTGTTAAAATAGACAAATAGAAAAAAAAAACTCTATCCACATACTTCCGTATCTTGTTTTCCTTGTTCTGAAGTTTTGTATATCTAACATACGCATATATTTACATTTATTTTATGGAATATCGCTGTACTTTTTTTTCCTCTATTTATACAACAATTAAGCTGCATTCGACAATTTGAAAATGAATTCAACGAGTTCGCCAACCGTTATACACAGGTATTGGAGCTATCTGCGGATGGAAGGACAGAGGTACAGACGTTAGACACCTTTAACAAGCTGACCATGCACTTGATTTACAAGGTGTGTTTTCATGTAGAGCTCAATCGAGTCTATCAAAACATCAAATAAATCATCAATAAAATAGATTTTAAACCGTACAAAAAGATAAATCAATTTAAATGAAATTCTAACATAAATTTAGAAAAGAATATGGCCCCCAAAACAGGATAATAAAATTCTAGGAAGACAGGTGTTAGAACTCGTGGTATGCCACAATGTTCGTTATGAGTATTGTGCCGAATAAAAACAAACTGCGAAAGATCAATTTCACCGTGTCATTCAAAAACAGTAGTTGATAACTTAATCTCAACGGTTTATTTTTTCATGCATACAATAATTTTTTTATTAAGGAGAGTCGTCCTATTGATGTAACTATTTCGTTTAGATTTTCTAGGCTTACAGGGTTCATATATCATGGAAAATTGTGGGTCTCAATAAAAATAAATCGAAATGTCTCTATTGTAGGTTGCATGTAACGTTGGGGCCGTTGGATGGTCACAATCATCCATTTGTTACTAACATGAAGACAACATTTCCCGGAATCGCAGAACAAATCGTCAATCCGTTTGCAGCTGTAAGTTAATCCTTAGAAACACCAAGATAACCCGGGAATGGACACTGTTGACCTCGGCTTTATCGTGTTGACCAATGATCAGGATAGTGACATCCACGTTCAACTCACGGTCTAGAGAGCGTGGTAGAAATGGAATATTTCCTTTCTTTTTTTTTACATAAAAACACAATTGTTTGAAGCATGAAAAAATATACTACTTTGTTTTTTAAATATGTTCATTCGTAAGATTCATTTAGAGATGCTAGCAGCTATATGCAAAATCAATTTACAATTATAATATTTCGTAAAATTGTTTTGAAAGTTCACAGAAGCACAGATGGTCATGCAGTATGTCATACATGTTTCAGATAAATCCGCTTAAATGGAAATTTCGTTGTGTTGTTCGTGAATCTGTAAATTTTATCCGACAATGTGCAGAAAAGGAGATGCTTGACAGAAAGATTGCAAAACGGAACGGTGAATATACACCTAATGACCTTTTGGAGAATATAATGGAATTAAAAGGTAACTATTCTGGGTAATCTATGGATATGTCACATTCGTCTCATTTTACACGAAATGATAGATGTCTAAGTAGGAATCGAATATAAATGTTACAAGGAGAATGACATACTATTGCTAAGCGTGGATAAGTCAGTTAGTAAGCTGTTTCGCGGTTTGGTCATTGTCGGGATAATGCATCTAAAGTTTAATTATTTACATATCAAGACTTGAATTGAGTGATATATATGCGCAGCGTGGACATGTTCGCAGTGATGTTAATGAAAGCGAAAGTTCCTATTCCACGACTAATTCACTTTTACAGTTTATGCAATACGACAATAAAAAGGCTCATGCTTTCAGTACATTAATATAATTAACCAATACAACCATCAATTTTTAGCGAGCGGATAATCTTCGCGGTCGATAATAAATCGTGAAACTGTTTAAAATACAGGTAAAAGTGGAACTCCCAAAGTTTCGTCGTGAAATTAAATTATCCAGGAAAGCTGTTTAAAGTACAGGTAAAGCGGGACTCCTAAAGTCTGTTCTGAAATAAAATTTCCACGAAGAGTCATAAGGAATGAAAAAAAAAACCGCTAAATTAAGTCGTCTCGAAAATAGATTGATTTACAGTAATGTTATCATTAGGTGCAAAAACTAAAATCATCGATTGTTCAATTAAAATAAATTACTTTCTGGACCAATTACACTGTTTTGCAGAGATACTTCCAAATCGTTAATTGTTTCAGAAAAACATCCCGGAATAATAACAGACGACGTTTTATTGGACAATTTCCTTACATTTATTGTGGCAGGTAAACTCAATGTTTAAGCCAGTAAGTGCTGACAATATCTTTCTATTGTTTCATGTGGTTAACTGTCAACACTTTTAACTTACAATAAGATGAGAGTTTTTCTAAGATTTTAACTTCCTTTAAAACGAAAGTGTTATATTCTGAAAGTCGGCGTATTTCATGCATGAAAATTCCAGAATCTAAACAAAGTCACACGCAATTAGAGTTGTATAGAAAAGAAAAAAATTACGTTGTGTATTATATAAGATATTAATATGAAAATATTGTGCTTCGTTTAATGATATAGGACATTAACATGAATATATTGTATTTCGTTTTATGACACAGGACATTAATATGAATATATTGTACTGTTACGATACAGGACAAGAAACATTAGCCAATGCCTTGTCCTTCACGCTTCTACTCCTCGCCAAGAACCCTGAATGTTACAATCGGTAAGACACAGTATCAGATACCTTGTATGCTTGTTTCCATTAGTTGTGATTTTAAGTCGTTTTCAAAATGGTTTGGAAGTAAAGAAAGAAGATAATAAAAAACAAAACGCGATTGATACTACAAAGTCCATGTTGATTTAGAACATTCCGGACTTCTCCGATTTTTTTACAATCTTCATCATCAAACACAGATTCTATTTTAGAAATCAAAATTTATCTTAAACTCGTTTTACATTAACATTTTCATATAACATAATGAAGTTTTAAGGCACTTTGAGCGTAAATTCAAAATGAAAAATGAATTAGAAAAAAATACATTAACACTATCATGAACAACAAATTGAACATTTTTCAGACATTTTTATGAAGACACATGGCTATATTACATTATACATGTATCGATAACATTTCAACACACACAATAGTAGAAAGAGTTTCTAAAATAAATGAAGTAGTAAACGATTCCTAAAAATAGATTTTGTTTCTCAAGATTTCAACAAGAAGTGGATGAAAACGTTGGCTCTATATCTGTGGTTACCACAAACGAATTTGAAAAGTTGACTTACTTGGACATGGTATTGAAAGAGACACTTAGGCTGTATCCTGTTGCCAAGACAACATTCCGGGAAACAGCAAAGGACTATAAACTCGGGGCTCACTGTATACCTGCAGGCACAGATATGATGGTATGTAAAATAGGCCCATATTACAATAGATCGGTACTTATAGGTAAACTCTACCTATGGCCACAGTAACACGACGGGGGAAATTATCTGAAGGCACAGACAAGATCGTAAGTAATATTTTTGGATTATTATTCAACATAGAATTGATGTGGCCAGTAGCATAGACTACATCACTTTATATGGCATGAACTAAGCAAAAGAGCATCAAAACATTTACAAATGTATGATTAATTCAATCATCATCTTATAATTATGTTCTATTTTTTCTAACAACTGAACTGTTTAATTATTTAACAGTTGAATGTAGCTTAATCTATATGTGTTTTTAAATCTGTCAGAGTGAATTCATAAATACAGCATACTTGGATTAACCCCCACCCCCCTCCCTTAACAATCTTACTTTAAATACACAGAATCTAGTTTCCATGACTGGCCACAAACCTCATGGGTGGATGACCAATGACTAGTAGGCCTATATGGACATTTGCTGGTCTGTATCCAATGGGTGGAGGGAAACCTTTCACTAAATACTGGATTCAGTACCAATCACCTTTTGAAACCTGGCAATAAATCCTCTATATACATACACGTTTTGACAAATAAAACACCATTGAAACGTATCTGTAACTATAAACTTCCATATTCAAATTTTACATCTGATAATTATAATGTATGTTTATACTGTTATATATTATAAACAACACTGTATATCTTATGTAATTTGCTATGCATCTGTTACTTAGGGAGAGAACTCACATAGGCCATAACTGTTGTTCAATCATTTTTCAAATAAATTTTTGATATAAAATTTGTTGAAATTAAAAAAAAAATGTATGTTTGAAATTACTTTTGGTGAGTTATTTTCAGATAATAATTTAACACAACATTTCATTCCAGTTAAAAATATATACTTACGAATGTTGTTAACCCATATTGCTAAAAAGGATTTTTTTTATGAAATTATATCCTTACCTCTCTTAATACAAGGTGTACACACTATGTAGGGATGAATACCTTCAAAGTGTATTGGACATGATTCTTATTTACCATGGAATTTACTTTTCATACCTTAACACCAGGTTAGTTTCTACGCAACATCTAGAGTTGAGCACAATGTGAGAGATCCCACTCAGTTCCGACCGGACCGATTCGACAGAAACAGCACAGAAAAGTTAGTAATCGTTCAATAGTGTGTTATATAGATCGTGATTTAATTATCTAATCATCCAGCATGGTTACGATAATATGTCAATCATTTTGTATTAGCTGTATTTGAACCTTATGAAATAAGAATATTATCTTTTCAGGCCATGTAAATATGTGTCGACACCATTTTCAGCTGGACCCCACATATGCATCGGGAAAACGTTTGCGGAGGTAGGTTCATTATTGATGTTTAATTCTATAAGGAACAGAGCTATCTGAGATCAATTATAGATTGTATCACAGCTTATCAACTGTTAAACATACCAATTACTTTGTAGTAAGTATCAGCCTATAAAAAGGTCATATTTACCAAACGTATAAGTTATCAAACCAACTTCATCTTGTCAAAAAAACATCTATTTCAATTCTGCAACACTGCGCTGCAATGTTACGGAAAAATATTATGAAAACAATCAATATATATATAATGACTGGTAGAACGAACTGTATGTACTTTATGGAAAATGCTATCGTTGGGGTATGAAGAAATTTCAGGTGTTTTAGAAATGTAAATCTATTTATAATATTCGAGTTTCTTGTTTACAACGTTATGTGATTTTATAGGCTAAGAATAAAATCTTGTCGTCGATAATGTTAGCTATCATAATACCAACAGATTTTCATATGCGATACAATTCCGCACGCTGTAAAATTTCGAGAAAATAAATCTGCAGGAAAGATTCACTCACAATGACAACAGGGCAATTTTACGACGTGTAATTTACCGACTATTAGTCGATTAGTTTCACCTTCTTAAATAGCCGTGCAAAGTCAATGAATGTATGCTTCTGCTAGTCGACTTGATTTTACCTGTATCATGTTTACGTGGTTTGTCATCTTTATGTCTACTAGTCGACTTTACCTGTATCATGTTTACGTGGTATGTCATCTTTATGTCCTACTAGTCAACTTTACATTATCATGCTTACGTGGTTTGTCCTCTGTATGTTACTAGTCGACTTTACATTATCATGTTTATGTGGGTTTGTCATCTGTATGTCTACTAGTCAACTTTACATGTATCATGTTTACGTGGTTTGTCATCTGTATGTCTTTCTAGTCAACTTTACATTATCATGCTTACGTGGTTTGTCATCTGTATGTCTACTAGTCAACTTTACAATTATCATGCTTACGTGAGTTTGTCATCTTTATGTCTAACTAGTCAACTTTACATGTATCATGCTTACGTGGTTTGTCATCTGTATGTCTACTAGTCGACTTTACATGATATCATGTTTACGTGGTTTGTCATCTTTATGTCTACTAGTCGACTTTACATGTATCATGTTTACGTGGTTTGTCATCTTTATGTCTACTAGTCAACGATTACATGTATCAGTGCTTACGTGGGTTTGTCATCTTTATGTCTACAAGTCAATTTTACATGTATCATTGTTACGTGGTTGGTCAATCTTTATGTCTACTAGTCAACTTTACATGTATCATATTTACATGGTTTGTCATCTGTTATGTCTACTAGCCAACTTTACATGTATCATGTTTACATGGGTTTGTCATCTTTATGTCTACTAGTCGACTTAACGTGTATCATGCTTACGTGTTTTGCCATCTTTTATGTCTACTAGCCAACTTTACATGTATCATGTTTACGTGGTTTTGTCATCTTTATGTCTACTAGTCAACTTTATAATTATTCATGTTTACATGGTTTGTCATCTTGTATGTCTACTAGCCAACTTTACATGTATCATGTTTACGTTGTTTGTAATATGTATGTCTACTAGTCAACTTTACATGTATCATGCTTACGTGGTTTGTCTTCTTTATGTTCTTACTAGTCAACTTTTACATGGTATCACATGTTACGTGGTTTGTCATCTGTATGTCTACTAGTCAATTTTACTGTCATCATGTTTACGTGGTTTGTCATCTGTATGTCTACTAGTCACTTGATTTTATCATGTATCATGCTTATGTGGTTTGTCATCTGTATGTCTACTAGTCGACTTTCACATGTATCATGTTTACGTGGTTTGATCATCTTTTTGTCTACTAGTCAACTTTACATTATTCATGTTTTACGTGGTTTGTCATCTCTTGTATGTCTACTAGTCAACTTTCCATTATCATGTTTACGTGGTATTTGGTTTGTCATCTGTATGTCTACTAGTCAACTTTACATGTATCATGTTTACGTGGTTTGTCCATCTGTATGTCTACTAGTCAACTTTACATGCATCATGCTTTACGTGGTTTGTCATACTGTATGTCTACTAGTCAACTTTTCCATTATCAATGTTTACGTGGTTTGTCATCTGTATGTCTACTAGTCAACATTTAACCATGTATCATGTTTACGTGGTTGGTCATCTGTATGTGTACTAGTCAAACTTTACATGTATCATGCTTACGTGGTTTGTAATCTGTATGTCTACTAGTCAACTTTAACATGTACATGTTTTGTCATGTGGTTTGTCTTATTGTCATATGCTATGTCTACTAGTCAACTTTACATGTATCATGTTTACGTGGTTTGTCATCTGTATGTCTTACTAGTCGAATTTACATGTATTCATGTTTACGGTTTGATTTGTCTTCTTGTCTACTTCGTATTGTTTACGTGGTTTTGTCATCTGTATGTCTAGTCACTTTTCATGTATTCATTGTTTACGTGGTTTGTCATCTGTATGTCTACTAGTAAACTTTACAGGTATCACTGTTTACGTGGTTTGTCATCTGTATGTCTACTAGTCCAACTTTGCATGTATCCCATGTTTACGTTTGTTTGTAAATCTGCCACTATGATCTATACTTGTCGACTTTACATGTATCATGTTTACGTGGTTTGTCATCTGTTATGTTACTAGTCAACTTGACTTTTACCATTATCATGTATTAAGTGGTTTGTCATCTGTATGTTCTACTAGTCAACCTTGATTTTACATGTATCTTGCTTTACGTGGTTTGTCATCGTGTATGTTACTATGTCGACGTGATTTTACCATTATCATGTTTACGTGGGTTTGTCATCTTGTATGTCTACTAGTCGTACTTTTACATGTACTCATGTTTTCGTGGTTTGTTTAATCTGTTTGTCTACTAGTCAACTTTACATGTTTCATGCTTACGTGGTTTGTCATCTGTATGTCTACTAGTCGACTTTACATGTATCATGTGTACGTGGTTTGTCATCTGGTATGTCTATATAGTCAACTTATACTTATCATGCTTACGTGGTTTGTCATCTGTATGTCTACTAGTCCACTTTAATGTTCTACGTGGTTTGTCATCTTTATGTCTACTAGTCTAATTTTACCTGTATTCATGTTTACGTGGTTTGACATCTGTATGTCTACTAGTCAACATTATATTATCTGCTTAAGTGGTTTTGTCATCTGTATGTCTACTAGTCGCACTTTACATGTATCATGTTTAACGTGGTTTGTCATCTGTATGTCTACTATGGCGACTTTACATTATCATGTTTACGTGGTTTGTCATCTGTATGTCTACTAGTCGAACTTTACATGTATCATGTTTACGTGGTTTGTCATCTGTATGTCTACTAGTCAACTTTACATTATCATGTTTACGTGGTTTGTCATCTTTATGTCTACTAGTCAACTTTACATTATCATGTTTACGTGGTTTGTCATCTGTATGTCTACTTGTCGAACTTTACATGTATCATGTTTACGTGGTTTGTCATCTGTATGTCTACTAGTCGACTTTACATTATCATGTTTACGTGGTTTGTCATCTGTATGTCTACTAGTCGACTTTACATGCATCATGCTTACGTGGTTATCATCTTTGTATGTCTACTAGTCGACTTTACATGTATCATGCTTACGTGGTTTGTCATCTTTATGTCTACTAGTCGACTTTACATGTATCATGTTTACGTGGTTTGTCATCTGTATGTCTACTAGTCGACTTTACATCAGGGTCATGCTTAACGTGGTTTGTCATCTGTATGTCTACTAGTCGACTTTAACATGTATCATGCTTTACGTGGTTTGTCATCTTTATGTCTACTAGTCGACTTTACATGTATCATGTTTACGTGGTTTGTCATCTTTATGTCTACTAGTCAACTTGATTTTACATGTATCATGTTTACGTGGTTTGTCATCTTTATGTCTACTAGTCGACTTTACATGTATCATGTTTACGTGGTTTGTCATCTTTATGTCTACTAGTCGACTTTACATGTATCATGTTTACGTGGTTTGTCATCTTTATGTCTACTAGTCAACTTTACATGTATCATGTTTACGTGGTTTGTCATCTGTATGTCTACTAGTCGACTTTTACATGTATCATGTTTACGTGGTTTGTCATCTTTATGTCTACTAGTCGACTTTACATGTATCATGTTTACGTGGTTTGTCATCTGTATGTCTACTAGTCGACTTTACATGTATCATGTTTACGTGGTTTGTCATCTTTATGTCTACTAGTCGACTTTACATGTATCATGTTTACGTGGTTTGTCATCTTTATGTCTACTAGTCGACTTTACATGTATCATGTTTACGTGGTTTGTCATCTTTATGTCTACTAGTCAACTTTACATGTATCATGTTTACGTGGTTTGTCATCTGTATGTCTACTAGTCGACTTTACATGTATCATGTTTACGTGGTTTGTCATCTGTATGTCTACTAGTCAACTTTACATGTATCATGTTTACGTGGTTTGTCATCTGTATGTCTACTAGTCGACTTTACATGTATCATGTTTACGTGGTTTGTCATCTGTATGTCTACTAGTCGACTTTACATGTATCATGTTTACGTGGTTTGTCATCTGTATGTCTACTAGTCAACTTTACATGTATCATGTTTACGTGGTTTGTCATCTGTATGTCTACTAGTCGACTTTACATGTATCATGTTTACGTGGTTTGTCATCTGTATGTCTACTAGTCGACTTTACATGTATCATGTTTACGTGGTTTGTCATCTTTATGTCTACTAGTCAACTTTACATGTATCATGTTTACGTGGTTTGTCATCTTTATGTCTACTAGTCAACTTTACATTATCATGTTTACGTGGTTTGTCATCTGTATGTCTACTAGTCAACTTTACATTATCATGTTTACGTGGTTTGTCATCTTTATGTCTACTAGTCAACTTTACATTATCATGTTTACGTGGTTTGTCATCTTTATGTCTACTAGTCATGTTTACTTGGTTTGTCATTTTATATCAACTGCTTTACACGTGGTTTGTCATCTGTATGTCTACTAGTCAACTTTACATTATCATGTTTACGTGGTTTGTCATCTGTATGTGTACTAGTCGACTTTACATTATCATGTTTACGTGGTTTGTCATCTTTAACTAGTCGACTTGATTTTACATGTATCATGTTTACGTGAATTGTCATCTTTATGTCTACTAGTCAACTTTACATGTATCATACTTACGTGGTTTGTCATCTTTATGTCTATAGTCAACTTTACATTATCACGTTTACGTGGTTTGTCATCTGTATGTCTACTAGTCGACTTTACATGTATCATGTTTACGTGGTTTGTCATCTTTATGTCTACTAGTCAACTTGATTTTACCTGTATCATGTTTACGTGGTTTGTCATCTGTATGTCTACTAGTCAACTTTACATGTATCATGTTTACGTGGTTTGTCATCTGTATGTCTACTAGTCGACTTTACATGTATCATGTTTACGTGGTTTGTCATCTTTATGTCTACTAGTCGACTTTACATGTATCATGTTTACGTGGTTTGTCATCTTTATGTCTATCTGTGTGTCTTCTAGTCGACTTTACATGTATCATGTTTACGTGGTTTGTCATCTGTATGTCTACTAGTCAACTTTACATGTATCATGTTTACGTGGTTTGTCATCTGTATGTCTACTAGTCAACTTTACATGTATCATGTTTACGTGGTTTGTCATCTGTATGTCTACTAGTCAACTTTACATGTATCATGTTTACGTGGTTTGTCATCTTTATGTCTACTAGTCAACTTGATTTTACATGTATCATGTTTACGTGGTTTGTCATCTGTATGTCTACTAGTCGACTTTACATGTATCATGTTTACGTGGTTTGTCATCTGTATGTCTACTAGTCGACTTTACATGTATCATGTTTACGTGGTTTGTCATCTGTATGTCTACTAGTCAACTTTACATGTATCATGCTTACGTGGTTTGTCATCTTTATGTCTACTAGTCAACTTGATTTTACATGTATCATGTTTACGTGGTTTGTCATCTGTATGTCTACTAGTCGACTTTACATGTATCATGTTTACGTGGTTTGTCATCTGTATGTCTACTAGTCAACTTTACATGTATCATGTTTACGTGGTTTGTCATCTGTATGTCTACTAGTCGACTTTACATGTATCATGTTTACGTGGTTTGTCATCTGTATGTCTACTAGTCGACTTTACATGTATCATGTTTACGTGGTTTGTCATCTGTATGTCTACTAGTCAACTTTACATTATCATGCTTACGTGGTTTGTCATCTGTATGTCTACTAGTCGACTTTACATGTATCATGTTTACGTGGTTTGTCATCTGTATGTCTACTAGTCGACTTTACATGTATCATGCTTACGTGGTTTGTCATCTTTATGTCTACTAGTCAACTTTACATTATCATGTTTACGTGGTTTGTCATCTGTATGTCTACTAGTCAACTTTACATGTATCATGCTTTACGTGGTTTGTCATCTGAATGTCTACTAGTCAACTTTACATTATCACGTTTACGTGGTTTGTCATCTTTATGTCTACTAGTCAACTTTACATTATCATGTTTACGTGGTTTGTCATCTTTATGTCTACTAGTCAACTTTACATGTATCATGTTTACGTGGTTTGTCATCTTTATGTCTACTAGTCAACTTTACATTATCATGTTTACGTGGTTTGTCATCTGTATGTCTACTAGTCAACTTTACATTATCATGTTTACGTGGTTTGTCATCTTTATGTCTACTAGTCAACTTTACATGTATCATGTTTACGTGGTTTGTCATCTTTATGTCTACTAGTCAACTTTACATGTATCATGCTTACGTGGTTTGTCATCTTTATGTCTACTAGTCAACTTTACATTATCATGTTTACGTGGTTTGTCATCTGTATGTCTACTAGTCGACTTTACATGTATCATGTTTACGTGGTTTGTCATCTTTATGTCTACTAGTCAACTTGATTTTACCTGTATCATGTTTACGTGGTTTGTCATCTGTATGTCTACTAGTCATTTTTACATGTATCATGTTTACATGGTTTGTCATCTGTATGTCTACTAGTCAACTTTACATGTATCATGTTTACGTGGTTTGTCATCTGTATGTCTACTAAAGTCGACTTTACATTATCATGTTTACGTGGTTTGTCATCTTTATGTCTACTAGTCGACTTTACATGTATCATGTTTACGTGGTTTGTCATCTTTATGTCTACTAGTCGACTTTACATGTATCATGTTTACGTGGTTTGTCATCTGTATGTCTACTAGTCGACTTTACATGTATCATGTCTACGTGGTTTGTCATCTGTATGTCTACAAAGTCAACTTTACATTACATCACGTTTACGTGGTTTGTCATCTTTATGTCTACTAGTCAACTTTACATTATCACGTTTACGTGGTTTGTCATCTGTATGTCTACTATCAACTTTACATTATCACGTTTACGTGGTTTGTCATCTGTATGTCTACTAGTCGACTTTACATGTATCATGTTAACATGGTTTGTCATCTTTATATATTGTTGATCATTTGGTTCTGTTTAATGGTTTTCCCAGTGGTCTTGTTCTTCTTAACAGATGGCGAAGAAAACAATTATTATTGTGAAGATTATGCAGAATTTTGAATTTGAGCTGGCCCCTGGTCAAAACAAGCGAAATAAGGGGACAATGCAAACTATACAGCCCAAAGATGGTGTGAAGTGTTACTTCCGGCAACGAAGCAATAATGTTTGGCATCCGTTAGAATATTGCATATACATCATTAAAACCAAACGAACTGTTCTTGTGTTCCTTTATAAATTCTTAATTTATGAAAATAATATTTCATTGCATCATGTCATCTGAAACTGCAAAATAGCCTTTTCAAGAGATAATCCGTTTGCAATTACACTAACGCCAATGTTTGGTTTGAATCATTCATGTTGTTTTTTAGATCCCAGATTGTTAACAGACTTCGCTAGGTACCAAGTTTTCATCAACGACAATACAGTGATATATCCTTATAATATTTCACAGAAGTATGTACTCACATTTTCACGAGAATAAGAGAGCTTGACAAAACATAATTCCGAAAGGAAACCCAGAAATAGAAAAGTGTCTACCAATAAACATGAAATAGATAGGATATGTCTACTCAGAGATGATTGCTTGGGGGTTTAACAGATTCAATTGTTTATTGACAATATCATAAACTGCAATTAAGCCTAATTCACACCTTGCCTGAAGGCACATGAATGGTATATAAGTCTGAAACAAAGACGCTTCAGACATCCGGGACGTCTAATTACTGCACCACATAGCATCATACCTCAGTTATACTAACGCAATGCGCCATACTAAATAGTCAACTATTGACTGTTGACATGGTCATCTTAAACAGTAACCCCATGCACTATCTAAGAGTGTGGAATATTTTTGCGTTAGAAGATAAAAATGCTGATGCGTCTGCATGTAAAATGAATTGTAGTGTAAAAAGCTGTCGAAGAAAAACAAGATGGATACGATGAATAAAAAGAAAGGTAAGCGTAGAATATGTTTTAGTCCTATTTAATAGAATTTCTACTGTACGGTAAATGATCATCTAAATCATAAATACAGGATGATTATTTTAGCATTAGGATATGAACCTTGAGAAGGAATGTGAAGTTTTACACTAGTTACAAAATGGGATATTTCGATGAACCACGTAACGTGTAACTAAAGCAATATTAAGTTATTATCGACTCAAGATTGATCAGTTTTAAAAAAAAACAGAAAGAATTATCTCATGCTACTAGTTCCAGTTTCAAGACTCTACCTACAGTAGGCCTTTCAGAACTTGACAAGAAGTATGTTCAAAGTATTTTAGGAATTTTGGAATCCATTTTGCCCCTGTGATCCCACCTATGCCCTGTGGCATCGATTTCCGTCGTTGTCAATATGTACGTTAATGGATTGTTGTCTGTCATCACTGTGAAGTTTCTGTCCATATAGGTAGTCGTGAAACTTCTCGCAAAGTGCCCATTTAAGAGCCAGACACTATAGCTTGTGTGCCGGATAGTTCCTCTCAGATTACTCAAACCCCTGCTGGCGTATGCGATAACCCGTTTTCTTCTTGATAAAGGACAGCTCCTAGGGCCTTTAAGGGAAGCATCAGTATGTACTTCGAAAGGCTTCTTAAAGTCCGGGTATCCGAGAATGGGTGGAGAAATCATCAATGCATCCTTGAGTGGCTGTGAAGGCATCCTTCTTGCTCAACTTCCCATTTCCATGCTCGGGGTGGCAATGCCTTCAATTTCCCTTTACCATTCGTCTTCCTAGGTGTAGGCATTAAATCGGTAAGGGGTCGAGCTATCTTGGAGAAATCCTTTATAAATTCCCGGTAATATCCTATGAATCCGAGAAACTGCCTCACTTCCTCTGGAGTACTAGGGCGTGGCCATGTCTTTACCTTCCTCCACTTTGTCGGGGTCCGGCTCTACTCCATCTGCGTGAGACAATATGTCCGACATACTTAACCCTCGGCATGAAGAAAGCACATTTCTTTGGAGACAGCTTCAAATTTGACTCTCGAATCCGCTGCAGTACTTTCTCCACCCTCAGTAGATTGTTCCTCGTAAGTGTCAGAAAAGATGATC
>NW_027188705.1:0-14918 GCF_041381155.1 Argopecten irradians | reverse complement strand
CAGTTTAGACCATGAATATTCAAAAGACAAACGTGTCCAACACAAACCGAGTCCTCCATCACTAGTAGATGTGGTCCCAAAGCTCATGCAGAACTTCACCAGCTATTGACCTTTCGCCAGAAAACCACGAACAAAGCGAATATCACCACCATGGCCATACAACCCTGTTCATATAATTATATATCAATACAGCCACGCTGACCAATATTTGAATTTTGAACATTAATAGAATATAACATCCTACCCTCTGAGCTGCTCATGAAAAATCTCTGTGTTTTGTCGTTCGTTCGTGCTACATATCAGGCATATTAATAACAATACAAGAAATAGCTAATTAACTTCTTAATAATTTATAATCGATTTTTTATAAAATATATATATTCCAATTCCATTTTTTTACCATAACTAATAAATTACGGGAGCCGAGAGCCATTTGAAAACAGAAAAACTTCATAATATACACGTTGGTGACTTTAATAGGGATCCATTGCTTTTAAAAATAAAATACGCTTCATTATAAACCTCAGTGAAGGTTTTGTCACTACTAAACTCTTAATAAAACATACACAAACTTTACAAAATACACCACCTGTTATACTTACATAATGACAATGCCCCATGGTGTGTTTGGGCTTGGAGGTGACACTCACAGGATTACCTTTTTTAATTAAATTTTAAAACGTGTCTCGGAATAGCAGTTTGAAGACTAGCTTTTTTTATGTTGTTACCATGTCCAGTTATCACATGTTAATCCAGGACATCATAAAGATCACGTTCGCGTGCATCAGTGGGCTGCGATATGCTTATGGATGTCTACTGGGAGGCGAAGCATTGTATTTTGTAAATTATTTAAACTCTAGATTGAAATAAAATATTTTGTTTTTAAAATTTATGGCATTTTGTAAAATTTGAAGAATGTATCTTGTAATATTCCCCCAACGTTAGAGACATTTTTATTATGTGTATAAAAATTTAAGAGTCGTTTCTGGTATGGTTTTTTGTATTTTTGCGATATGATGCGAAGCGAGAGGGTTTTGTTTTGCCCCCGCGACATCCTCGGGTTTTTTTGTTTTTTTTTTTTTCCCCGTGTTGTTCAAAAAGAAGAACCAAAAAACAACAAAAAAAAAAAAAACAACCCCTAAAATAAAAAAACTAGTATTGTAAGATATACTGACAGTAATATTCTGTTATTTCTTTGCTAACTTAAAACCTGCAGAGATGCATATTAAAACGCAAAGCTAAATTGGCCGGTTATTAACCGAGATTTTCGCTCAAAAAAAGTGCTTTCTGTGTGGAACTCACAGAAAAATAAAGAATTCACTTTAAAACAACAAACCCAAATGATAGAGTGTTTACTCCCTTTTAACTACCGTGGGAACTATTGTTATGAATATTACAATATCCTAATTTTTTAGGGCAGAAATATTCATAAATGTCTATGTTTATAAAACACGAGATATATTCCAGTCGTAAAATTACTTACCAAGAACTAAGTTTATAACGGAAAATTCCGGAACACTTTCGACAATGGCGGGACCGACACCATGCTCACTTCGCTAATATGGCGAGATGCATCACCTTTGATTCAGACCGATGGAGAGACAGTTTGCAGGTCATTGATTCTTACCTTTTTACTCGGTAAAACGAAGCATAGTTTTTGATATCTTCTCATTAGTGGTATTAGATATTCATTTAATTGTTATTGTATGCACTCCGCCGACCATCAGAAAAGCCCATTATTCTATCCCAGCAGATAAATTCCTGCCAGAGTGAGCAGGCGGTTGTTTTAGACGTTTGGCGGAATCTTGTTTGTGATGTCACCACTTGTAATCTCGATTCTGATTGGTCAAATAGAGGGTTTCGGCGGCGAATTACAAATAGGCCGCCGTTCCGAAAAACGTCACAAAAACGTCCGTCTTAATCTTCGACTCACTCACTGCAGGACTTAGATTCCTACAGGACCTTTTTAACCGAGATAATCTTCAGGATGTCCTTCAGTTTCCACCACCTTAACAATGGGTTGCATCCAAGTTTGTGTTTGAGTTTCTCTATTACTTAGTGTTCTATAATTTCGAGCTTTCTACTTACAATTTTACCTTATAATCGTTCTCTCCTTACCGTTTATTTACCCTACAACACGGACCGTGTATTGCATTATGGGCTCTACTCCCCACAAAAAGCAGACGATATTCAATGTTGTAAATTTGGAAAAACAATGGGAATTAATGATGCTTCTACCTTATAATTTTAAAAATGCTACTCACAGTTGTCAAGTTGATGTGATACTGTCATCCAAGGAAGCAACTCAACTCTACTACTTCGAATTAGCAGCACAGGTCAATTTTTGGCTTTTTATTTTAGATTTTTCATCATAAATCTATCGTAAACTTATACACAGTAAGCGCAGGTACGTCCGTCTAAGTTGAGCATAACATGATACGACACTTCGTTACCTAATCCTATATCAGAGATCAGCTTTCTGTTCCAATAAATTTATTTCATATGCGGTTGTTACTTTATTGTAAACAGTTATTTACATTCATTTGTTCAACTTTAATTATATATACCCTGAACTTTTCCAAATGGTTGTTTGGTCATGTATTTCTTAATAACGCACGATAGATTACTGGACTGGGTAGCTAACCTATGGGGGTTATTGTAACACCCGCTTCAGAGCGTTACAATATGGTAAGCGTTGCCATGTAGGTGAGTTTGTGGTGGATGTCAACTGTTTGGCAGAGGAATGATCTGAGCGTTTCCATTCAATCAGAATTTTATAGTGACAGTTCGACGGGAGTGTTTCGGGATTGAAACTCATCAAATTTAGAAATGTCATGGGAAATCAAGAGAAATGTAAATTAAACATTTATTTTACTGGAGCATCGTTGATGTATTCCAATCGTTAAGGTTTCGGAGGCGTTTTTTTTTCTGTAATTTATTAGCTATCACCGTTATTGAAATAAATGGATACTGTGAACTGAAGCGCCGAGAGTGAGGAAGAAATTCAGAGAAAAACAAGAGCTAATATTGTCGCTTCTTTTTGTTTATCTGCATTTTTAGATGGTTCTTGGATACCGGGACGGTTGGAGTATACCACGCGGTTTACGAATATAGCAACCTACACAATGATGATATATAATTGCTTTCGAGAAGTGTTCAGCAAATATAACTGGACTATTGTGTAAACATGCCACAACATCCAATGGAGGTGCCAGACGTTATATCGCCTTCCGTTAGAACAGCATGCGGGGAAGAAAACTTTCACATTGCCCATCATATACATAATGTAATGTAGTGTACGTTTTTAGTGTTATTGTAAATAAATGTCTTACAGGCTAAATTTAAATGGTAGTTACATTTTTTTCATTATTATTCTTGCCTTAGTTATCTCAAAAATGGAGGTCCTCTGATGTGCACTGTAAGATTTTCAGAACGGCGGTAGTATTCTATATTTTAGATTGACTAATTGGTACTCTAATAGATATTGCGAGGTTATATTGTTGGTTATTAGCATGCGTGTTAGTACTTTTCAAAAACATTGAGTTGTGTCAGGGGGAACAAATGATTGCACCCTGCTTGAGTTGGTTAAATTTATGAGTATTGTTCATTTTCCTAAGTGGATGAGAATCGTTAGTATGCGTGGGTATACATAGTGTTTGTATGTGATTAACAACTTCCAATTAAAGGGATTCGGTTTCGCTATGGGTATCATTTAACTGCGCGCGACTGCTGATTTGGTGTGAAATTGAGACTTTATTTTAGATGTAAGTGATAAAATTGGTTACAAGGGGGTGAGGAGATTATGCTGAATTAAGAATGTAGAGTGTAGATTGATTTTTTCTTGGTCTTGCCACTTGGTATATCATAATCAAGGTTCTAAATTGGGTCATTATTGTTGCCGTACCGTTGATTGGATTCTTATCCGAGTTACGCTTTTTAGTATCATACTGCAATTTAGTATGTATAACTCCAATAGCCGTATTACTGATTTCGTTCTTTATTTATTTTTTTTGGTCGGCCACTTTCATAATAATTGTTGTTTTACTTATTCATAAGAGCGGACACTCTCTTCTTCTTTTCTGAGTTTATAGTTGTAATGAAAATGACTTGTTTGCTGTCTTTTTTTTCTTCATTTTCCTTTCTTTTAGTATTCTTAGTTTTTTTTAAGTAGTATAGACTTTCTGGGGTGTGTTGAACCCTAAATTGATATCATGGTATTCATTTCAATATCTCTATAAAGTTCCTTTATTTACTCGCTTTGTACGTGCATGATCCTATACACTGATTAGGAGCTTCTAGTGATCAAGGACCTCTACTTATGCATGGTCGTCGTCATCAATCTTCTCAGAGAATAGATGTTCGCTTCAGAGATGCTGTACCTATTAATATATGTTTTTATCTTTAATGAATGTTTACAGATTGACATCAGAAGGGTTTATCTTCTTGTTCTTACAATATACCTGACAGACAACTTGGGTAACGTTTATTTCAACACCATCGCAATGTAACTAAGTTAGACACTATACTAATCAATGAGTTTCTCATAATTGTTAATACATCATAATATCTATATTTTATACAAATCATATTTCATAGGTTACTGTGCTCTTCTTCCATAGTTATTACATAAAGGTGTTTACACTTATCTTTTATATGAGGTAATAATATTATTTTCCAAACTATCTTACCAAACCGTTCTAATATGAACTTTGTTTATATTTGACAATAGTTGCGAAGTTACGTGTGCTCGCTGTCCTTGGGAAGACGGTAGTTATTGCACGTTTCGAGATGTCTATTCTAGCCATGGCTTTTGGAAAACCGCTCGCCGTGCTTATTCTAGTCTTTGTAGAGAAATTCCGTGGAATCGCGCGTAATGGTGTTGAGTTTACGTTATTATGACGTCACAGCAAAGGTCACGCTAAATCTTTATCCAAGATAGAGGAAGAAACACCGACGAATGTATTTGATTAAATGTGGATGCTTAGAGGTATACAATATTATGTTAATTTAAATATATAAATTCGGTATTGTAACATCTCGCTACACATGCTAAAATTAGAATTTTCCGTATTCCACCAATAATGACTGCTTGAATCGTTTACAAGAAGCTATGTTTTACTACATGTCTTGATGTAAGTCCGAGGTGGTGGTTACTAGTGATTACGTCTTTTTTTCTTTTTACGTTTTCGGCATTCCGTTATACGCGATTTTCAACCTTTACTGATGAATTTATTTGAAATACTTTGATCGAGGTTGAGGCCTTGTAAGAGAATTAGGCTATTCTGTATGCACACTATTTTAGATGTTTCTTGAGCAAAACTAAGTTGCTGATAAAACAAGTGTGTATGCATTGAACATAACAAGTCGTTTCGTGGTTATTACTGTTGACTCGTAGATTGTTGTGTTACTTGTAAAATTTTGACGTCCAATATGTAAAAAAAAACAATATTGTACATATACACGCTTTACTGTTCTATCACAAAGGAATTGTATTCTGTAGTGATTAATTTCGAAAGTGCTTTAAACCTTGTGTGAATAGTTGCTAGAAATATGATCATATTTCTTTCACAAATATGGATTTATACATAATTCTCGATGTGAATATGTATAGAATATGCGCGTCCCCCCCCGTACAATGCACTTCGTGCCCCACCGAACATTCAGCTCTGGCAACATTGTGTGTGCCGCATACAGTAACAATTGGCATCAAATTTGTTTTATCAAATATTGGTTTTAAGAAAACTCTTTGAAGACGGCTTATTGAGACATTCAGTCCACTGCTCTATCTAGACGCTGGTCTTATTAATTTGTTCTAACAATTAAACCCAATTTTAACTACACATTAAAAATGTCATAACTAATCTATGAGTACAAATGCGCTGCCCCAAGTAAAGTAGTAATTACAATGTATAACTTAGAAAATAGAAGAATTTTCGCGTGCTCGTGACTACAATCTATGCCCCAATACTCTAGATTTGAAAACAGTTGTCCAGATTATTTTTCTAATAGATATGTATGATTACATCAACCTCGGAAGTTTCTGTTTTAAATCAACAAAAAGCTGAGCAAGTAGCCTCGCGTCTATAATTTACCATTTGGCACGCCACGAATGGGATGATAGGGCCCGCGATGACGAATAGCGATGTGGGGGCGCACGTCGCTTTGATCACGAAGCTGTGTACCCTACACAAGATAGGGTATAAGTTGGTGATCGAGGACAATTGTCCAGACGAACCAAAACATGAGAAGAAGCTCCCCCCTGGTGAGTCTGAATCTAGTCAGGGAACGAAGGTATACTCCACACGAACTCGCTGTACTCAGATCTATACGGGAGGGGTGGCCGGAGAAGAAAGTATGATTCTGTATTATTGCCAGTGCCAGATCCTAGTTACCAGACCATGAACGTTACTCTCGATCGTGGTAACTCGACAGCGTGTGTAATAAAAGATATTTAAGGAAAAATTAGTTATATAATACCTTGGCATAGCTACTGTATTGTTTTGTCAGTTTTGTGCCTATTGCAAAGGCGATACCGTTTTAACTGTTTTAATATTGCGAATTACTGTGAGGCTGTTTTAGTGTACTTTTCTAGACCGGTGCATTAAGCGGGGCTTTGTCTACAACTGTTTACTTTTGTAGGAAATCGGAGAGGCGCAGACGAAACTAATGAGGAAAACGTGTAACAATGAAGCTTCTTATATAAGAGTTTGTTTAGATTATATTTCGCGTGGAATAACCGGGTCTATTAAACCACGCAGCATACTTAAGAAAACTATGTATTAAGCGAGCAGTGTGTTTGAACCGATAGACCTAAAAGCATCGGAGGTGAGCTGAGACGCGTCGCAGAGTATATCGAACTAGGAGTACAGATGAACTCTTATTTTCTACAAAAGTTGAAATGTCAACAAGTAACTGGAAATATAAAAGGCCAATTATTTTATACTGAGAATTGGTCTCACTGTAAGCGGGGGCAATTCATAACAAAGCATTGGCTTGGAAAATAATATTGGCATAAGAATGGTGTTATGTTAGGAGGTTTGCGTAATTGATTGATAACAACTATGATTACACAGGAACTGAAGAACGCGATGCATGAGAATTATGACGGATATATGGAACAAGAAATGAAATGTTGATTATAAGGGGCTGGATACGAAGAGGTACAGTATAGGCCAGCGCCTATCTATACCAGATAAATCTATGAGCATTCTCCGGGAGGCGGAGTAAATGTCCACGAGGGATACCTTTCTATTTTTATCAGATTTTCCATCACTTAATGCCGTGGCGATGAGTTCGGCTTGGCTCATCTACGTCGTATTCTGGCTCTTCATGTTTGCGCGCGTGTGAACAGATACCTCTTTTGACTTTGTCTTCCTACTCGCTTGGCACAGAGTTATAGTCTGGCTCGTCGGCAAAGGCACAATTGGCCCGTGGTGTATCTTCTCCTTGATTACGAGAACTGGTGGTTGCGTGCGCATCCTGACATTATCTTTAGGGTCCTCACAGGTGGTGACCTTCGGTTATATTGTTGGTTAAGCCTTTAGCATATGTGATAATACATACGATTCGTAATGTAAAATTTTGTGAATAGAGCGCTGACTAAACCTATATATAGAAGTAGTTCTCCTTAGAATGTTAATTGTCAATATTGTTTTTGTGATAAGAGATGAATAAATTGACTCTATTTAGTGAAAGGCTTAATAGTGTGAATACTTTAATACAGATTTACATCAATAGTATTTCTTTACTTCGTGAGGACTGTGTTTTTTCCTCCCATTGGCCGGTGGATCGAAAGTAGTAAAACTAATATGGCATAGTTTGAAAGGGGCAAAAAATGGGCTAAGGGATGTTCCCGTTTTTCCCTGTGTATGAACCGACTTGAAATTACAAGTATTTGAGCCCGACTATTAGCTGTGGATTAATCAGTAATTTGAGCATACCCTGGAGGCGAAACATGGACCATAGTTACAGAAAAAGATGTTAGAAAGTTGATTTTTTTTTCACGATATATCTAATATAGATTATACACTATCGCATATTCAGACGATCAATTAGTGAAGGAGCATGTTAACCAGTCTGGGGCGACCAACACGCCCCTAGAGGACGTCTCATTATCATGCAATGTTCAAGCACAGCAGGTTAACATCGCAACGAACCTACACCTCCTGCATGTGGTCAGATGTTATAGGGCCCCGCTTGGTGGACGCGGGCCCACCATCTATTTAGATGACGATCGAAGACCAACTCTAATAGACAAAGTTAATGATCACAATTCTTGGATGGGAATATACAACCTTTTCTGTTCAATCTAAATATGTATACCCCAACAACATTAACCACCAGAGCAGTCGTCAGGCAGCAATGATACACATCATTCTAGTCACCCTTTGGAAACGCTTGCCACAGCAAAGGCCAATAGGTGATTCAAACTGCAATTGTATGTAGCGTATACAAATATCAGATCACTATGACTTAGCATGCTGACAGGTCGTCCCATGTTCCTCATCTTATTTTGTCAGACCAAGACCAGACAACGTAGTAGGGGGGGATGAATATGTTAAGATCAAGAGGAAAATTTGGAAATTCATTGTGAAAATCGCTCAATATTTATCAAACGTTTACAATTACTGAACATTTGGGTTTTTGCTGTGACACAAAAGTGGCTATCGATTTTACATTTTATGGATACCTTGTGGCATTTTTCTGTGAGAGTTAACTTTCACTTGGTTACGTGTGGTCAAACGACACGGTGGAGCCACCGTCACGAGTATGTTGCTGCTTTCTTCGCTAGACTTGGCCGGGGACCTTCTTAAGCGGAATGTTTCTCATAAGATATATTTCATCTCACCGCATGTTGTTGTATTACCACGGTGAGGATATATCACTGTTGGTTTTCTCTTGGTACTTACTTATAAGTGCATACGTATATTTTTGACATTGGGCATTTGGATATCAGTCGGTGCTATTGTGGAGTTCCGTTCGGTCTTATGTTGGTCCTAATTTGCATTAATTCGGTGGATTAATGTAAATTTGATTCCTTTTCGTGATCAATATTGTCAGGATTTGTAAGTGGTAGTGCCTATCCTAGGGGCCTCTACTTGGTCCTATGTTGTTAGGTAATTTGATGGAAGGAACGTTTCTTTACTTTGTTTTTGTTACATGTGCTCAAGTGCAGAGTCAGTGGTTATTGTTAGTTTAATGCCATTCTAATGGTATTTTACACATCACAAATAACAAGTGATCACAATCAAATAGTGTATAGATGAATGAGAACATCTATGTAAAGCTGACAAATTATACTAATTAGATATAGTGACCTTCTCGGTGGCCGAGTGGTTGGAAAGAGTTCCGAAATATTTATCAACTATAAGCTCCACCTTGCACTAGTTCGCGGGTTCGAAACCCCACGAGGTGGGCCACTTGTTATACAGTTGAACGTAAGTCGGTGTTGACGTATTCTCCGCGGTAATTTATATAATCCATGTATTCAAAGATACACTGACGTAAAGCCTTTTTGGCTTTCTGGGGAGCATCCGGAGGGTTCTCGTGCTCCGGTTTTTTCGATGATTCATTGTCGGTTGTTTTTTACGTTCATCATCACAATCCGTTTGTGGTCTTTTGTTCGACGGCCATGTAGCAAACTATATTTTCAAATCATACCGCAATTGCTTTTTGCTTTAACAAATCTTAAATTTTCCATGAGGTTGATTTTTTTGTGTGTTTTTTTTTATTTTTTGGCTGTCAACATGTAAGTCATTAAACCATTCAATATAGTTAGCGCAATGGTCTTTTGTAACTTCCGGTGATTTCTCTTCTTTTCGTTCAATGGTAACATCAATACTTGACTCTGAATCCATTATATTCTGTGTCTCTATTCTTTACTGTCTTGTAGGCTCTTGTGTTATTTAGTCCACTATTATCGTTTATCTCACTATCGAGCGGGTACATTCACTACGTTCACCTTTCACGGCCATTTTAAATTTTAAATATGTCCCATACGGATTTTGGTATACCATGTTCATCGTATTTAGAGTTGCCTGTCCTCAAACGTGCTTGGCTTGTAATTCTGTTCTTACGACTTGATATAATCTCAGTTCATTGTTCATTACTGAATCAACGTGTATAAGTTGATCGGAGAGAACTTTCTATTTTACAGATGCGTTGTTTCTGTTTACTATGCAACTGCATTTGCAAGACGTACCGTAGTTGAATCATTCCAGATCACCCAGTTCTGATAGAGGACATAACATTTAATTTTGCTTCTGCTTTGTTCTGTTTGTAGTGTAAGCTTATTCACCAGTATTTGCTAGTTAGTATAAGTTTACAGTTCAGTCGAGATATCATTTTGCTAAGTCTTTTGCATCACATGTTGCAGTAGATTAGTATTAGTACGTCCTATTGCCCTCTCTGATATCTTTTGAGGAATCGGGTATTTTTGGCACGATGTACACGGTTGTTTGCTAGACTGGCAAACAGAGGAAATTAGCCTTGAAAATGTACGTTTCTGAATACTTGTGCAGAAGATGATTACTGACAAAAATTTAGATATTTCTAACCGGCTAATGACAATAGGAATATAATTGGCCAAAGTAACTATTAACCTTGAATCCAGGAAGTTTTTGTATATTATGACACAAGATTGCTTCAAAATGACCTGTTCAGCACAAAAATAATCCTTTTCAGAAATGAATGGTGGTAGGCGATTGTGTGTCGTTGTATACGCTCGGTATGCATCCTTAAATGGCCCTGACGTAAGCTGTGTTTATAGCATGGGTGTTTAGCAGGTTTAAGTAACAAGCATAATACATATTTATTTTTCGGTATATAAATATATATATATATATAATTAAAGATCAACTCTCGTTGCTTGGGCGTTTTGAAGTAAAGTCAGAATTTGAGCCATTTCTTCCTTGTCTGTCTTTTTACTCAAAACTCAGCAGGTCAATAATGTCTCTCACGGAACATATGATTCCAGGGGCAGAAAAAAAAAAATATAAAGCTATGATCTTAGAAATTAACTATAGCCAGTGAAAATAAACAGAAAAACACATCGTCAGAAAGTAGCAGAAACATTGATGATAGCTTTAGAATTGTTCCACAAATGTTGCCGTTAGGATGAAAAATTCGTTAAGTCAGAAATAAAACGGAGAGGTTTGTCAGCAAAGTAATCGCTTTGGAACTTTACAACTTGAAGTATTTCATATATAGCGGCTAACTAGTGTGGAGAATGTCCTGACGCATATTGCGAGCCGGACATAGACATGAGCCATTAGTAAAAGCGCGAGAATCTAACGAGCTGACAGAATTCGGACTTCTTTTCAGTGTTTTGGATCATGAACTAAGATAAAACTCCCCAGATACATTTTAGCTCACAACGTGCTATATCGCATAGCGGGTGACAAATTGAAACGCGCATGACAACCATAAATGCCGATTAAATTTAACGCTGAGTTGATGACAGATATAGCAGACTCGATGTAGTGGACAGATAAATCAACACTATGTGGTGGGACAGATTTAATCTCACACACTATGTGTTGACAGATAGATCAACAAACTATGTGGTGACAGTATAAATCGACAAACTTTGTAGTTGAATCAGATAAGATCAAAACCTGTCCGGTAACAGATAAATCCACCACACTTTGTGGTGACAGATAATTCACAAAATGTGGTGTCAGATAAATCACAAAACATTTGTGAGTGACAGATCAATTTCACGAATTATGATAGGTAACAGATAGAAATCAACAGATAATGTGGGTGACAAGATACAGCACACACTATGTGGTGACAGATACTATCAAACTCGGTGTTTGGTGACAGATATTAATTTAAAGCTCACGCACTTTGTGTGGGACGAATTAATCATCGCACTATCGTTGTGGGACAGATAAATCACGACACTACTGTGGTGACAGATATAAATCACATTACTACTGTGGTGATAGATTAACATCACAATACTTTGTGGTGACTAGGATAAGTCAACAATTTGTGGGTTGACGAGATAAATCACCAAATTTTGTGTGGTGACAGATATTCAGCACACTCTATGGTGTGTGACAGATATATCATCGACACTATGTAGGTGACTAGATAAAGCACGCACGTATGCGTGGTGATCAGAATAAATAACAAATTTTATTGTGGGAGACAGGATAAATCGACTAGATGTGGTGGACAGATAAATTCACCAAACTTTTGTGGTGACCCCGAGATATTTTCACAATATGTGGTGATCAAGATAAATCACATCAACTTTAGTGGGGTGCTGACAGAATAAATTCAGTCGAAGATTTGTAAGTGACTGATATATTCACAACACTACGATTTGTTTCACTAGACGCATTTCATCACATTCAATGTGGTGCCAGATCAAATCTAGCACACTAATGTGAGAGTTAGCAGAATTAAAATGCGCAAACTATAGTGGGTGGAAGATAAATCACTTGTATTTATGATGGAGATCGTATAAATCACAAACTTTGTGTGCGATCCACGCTATCATATGTGGTGACAGGATATAAGTCAGCAAACTTTTGTGGTGACAGTATAAATCATGAAATATGAGGTGTCAGGATTAAAGAGCATCAATACTTTGTGGTGACAGATATATCGCACCTAGTTGGTGACCAGATTAGAGTATCAGTAATCAGCTAAACTTTGTCAAATTAATACACAGAAACTATTGAAGTGACTAGATAATCGACGATTACTTAGTGTGAGACAAGAATGATCTAAGATCACAACACTTTGTGGCTGACAGTATATCTTGTCATCAGTATAACTGTGGTGCGACTCGCTTAAAATCACTTGCTAACTACTTGGTATTGTGAGCATAGATGAAAAAAGCAATGAATGTGAAGCTAGACAATATAATTTCTACCGTTATATGTGGTGACGGAGATACACCACTGTACACTCTAACTATCGTCTCGCTGAGACAGATTATTATGACTAACGACTGACTATTGTGGTGCGACGGGGCGGATAAAATCTCTAATTATGTGAGTGACGAGATAAATCACACGCAGATATGGTGGTGAACATGAGATAAACTCGGATCATGATAGGTGTGATATTCTCGTGACGGAGATATTAGTCATACAGGTGCACGGAAATGTGGTGGATCAGATAAATCACGAAAATCAGCGGGATGCACTATCGAGATGAAATCACCCAGCTTATTATTGATTCGCCTGACAACGGGGAGATATAGGGCTTCCTCATAGCAATAAAACTGTTATAGATCTTTGCTGTTGATGAGCGAAATTACCTTAGAGATATCTTTTAAAACCTGGTGATTTTAAAGGATACAACCACAACGGCTGTCACGCAAATAGGGCAAAATTCTCACCTATCAAAAACTAACGAGCAAGTACGTTAAAGATATATTTCTTTCTTTCAGTTACCTAAAGTTTAGTGGATTGTGCAGTCCAAAATATAGATGAGTTCAAGTTTATGTGCAGGAAAATGGTCTTTATTTAGACCAATGTAGGAAAACCTCTCTCCTGTGTCGCGTTGCGACCGTGAGATAAGCCTGTAAAACACCGCTCGACCGATAGATTTCGAGGTGCTAAGTTTTCATGACGGATCACCTATTCCGGATTATTGCATTTTTACTAGCGTCTAAACCGTGTGGACGGTCTCACGAATAAGTGACCTTTGCTTAATAATTGCTGTTAGGTTGGTCTACTATAAACTGATGTGCAATCACATATCACTTACGAATCGGACGGTCACGATTGGGTGGAAAAGCCGATCAAATATTTAATCATGATCTTATACATATGGATTGTAAGTTAATCTTAGCATAGTTACACTTTTGGCTACTAATAAGGAATAGCGCGTAATAAGATGTGAAATTACCAGTGTTGAGCAAAATAGCAACTTCAGATTTAATGCTCTAACGGCTAGCAGTGTATCGTTCGGTGTAAGTTATGAAAGAAAACGATCCACTACCAGAGAATAAAACGTTTCAGAATATTTTGTATTGTTTCCGAGGAGTTTCAGCAACGAATAATGCTATAAATTAGATAATACTTTTCCTGTGAGAGCGTTTGTGACTCTGTCTGTAAAAATGAAATTTTTTACGTAACAATTTAAGGAAAGTCCTTGATTGCCAACGCATCAAGGTAGATACTGTTTGCTTTGACAATACGTGAACACATCGATGATTGCTCTCTTTATCTACAATCATTGTGTTGTTGTTGCTAACCCGAAATAAATCGAGATAACAATAGTATATTTATAGCAATATATCGCGTGAAAACGTTTCAAGCTATGGTGGTAGAAAAGAGATTTTACTGTTTTTGATAAATTATAAAAGATGCAAAATTAATGTGAGATATTAACAAAATCAGAACAATATTTATCCAAACCAGTGGGTCGGTCGTGCTACAATTAATTTTTAATCATATACGAGTTGATACACCGATATTATAGATATATAATTAGCCATGCCTTTGGTTTGATGGTTATGTAATACCTTGACCAGGATGTTGTTTACCTGTACACAACGCCATTCATCGAACTCACCTGTAATTACCTGGCCGCGGGCAATTTGCTATTCGGTGGACTATATCGGGTATTTGCTATTGTCTTACTGTCAATCAGGTTAGGACATCCGTTAATTGGATTGTGATTTGAATTATGGAAACCCCGTACATCTATGCTCTAGGTTTTTTTTTATTGTCACCTCCATTTTTAAAATGAAGATGTAAAAGCAAATGGAAGTAAAATATACCTGATCATACCTAGGAATATATATTACAAACACATATATATGTCGTACACAGGTAAAACAAAAATTGGAAGGTGACTTATTCAGAAACAAAAATGGTTCTAAGAAACTATTTCAACTAAAGGTTTAACCTTAAAAAATTTATTCCAGTCTAGTACTGTAATTACGGAAT
>NW_027188704.1:0-14959 GCF_041381155.1 Argopecten irradians | reverse complement strand
TTAAAGGGAAATTATTAGGGTGGTTTAGAAATTATCTTACTGATAGGAAGCAACGTGTTTTAACTGAAGGCATTTTCTCTACATTCAAAAAACTGTTAACGCTGGAGTCCCTCAGGGATCTGTCTTAGGCCCTTTTTTTTTTTCTATTATATATTAACGACATAACTAATATTGTTATAGTGATTGCAAATTGTTTGCAGATGACACTTCGATTAGTGAAGTAATTGATAATAACCAAATCTATGCTGCCCATACACTTTCACAAAATCTTTCGAATATAAGTACCTGGGCTCTGAAATAAGACATAAAGTTTAACCCCACTAAAACTGAATCATTAATATTTTCAAGGAAACGAAACGTCATTCATCCCGATATATACTTTGACAATAACACGGTTCATACAGCTAGCACACATAGACATTTAGGAGTTCTACTTTCTGACGACTGTAAATGGACCTCACCACATAGATTATGTATACCAGAAAGCATTTAAAAGGATAAATATTTTAAAAAACATTAAAAAAAGAGTGTGCCACGTAAAACTCTTTTAAATCATTTATAAAAGTTATATTTTGCCTGTTTTAGAATATGCTGATGTTTTATGGGATAACTGTACTGAACAATGTAAACTTCTGTTAGAGTCTGTCCACTTAGAAGCCGCTAGGATTATAACGGGATGCGCAGAGGTACCTCCCATGATATACTTTATAAAGAACTAGCTTGGGAATCTCTTTCGGATCGGCGTCAAAAACACTAACTTTTCTTATGTTTAAGATACTCCGTGGATTTGCTCCACAGCATTTGATTGAAATTGTACAACCATTTTTATATCAGCCTGAAAAAATGAGAGATATCCACTAAGGATGACAAGATATTTTAATATTCCTATGTGAAGAACTGCAAGATACTATACTAGTTTTTTTCGAAGTACCTTTAGAGAATTAAATTCTTTCGCTTTAAACTTTGACTTATCGAATGTTAATACTGTTGCACAATTTAAAACACTCCTTTTTAACATTAATAAAATGGAACCTGATATAACAAATACCTTTATAAACAAAGGTTCTCGAATTATAAATATTACTCTGTGCCAGCTCAGAAATTCCTCTAGCAATCTAAATTCTGACCTATTTCGCGATCATTTGAGAGATTCTCCAATTTGTTCTTGTGGCCTTGGTAATGAAACAGCCGAACACTATCTTTTCATATGTCCTTTATTTAATGAACAAAGATCATCACTCAGAACCAAAATACATAACTCTAATATCCCCCACTCGCATTTTAACGCAAAAACTCTACTGCATGGCTGTGACAATTGTGATGAAGAAAAAAATACATATTTATTGCAATGCATATCAGAATATATATCTGAAACTAAAAGATTTTTTTTAGATTTTTCTACTATGATAGGTTGGGGAGATACACTAATAATAATATTCATTCATAATGTAATGTTAAATGTTAAAATATTTTGTTGATAATTGTACTATACCGGATTTGTTTGGAGATGGCTAATATAGGCTTTGCCTGTTGCCAAATCCATTTGCATATTATTTGCAATAAAATTTGTTGAAATGAAATATTCCTTCTAATTCGCAGCTTGGCAGTCCTACTTCTACGGAGTCCATTTTGAGATATGCTAAAGTTTAGGGAATTAGTTTAAAACAGTATTTTTATTCATATAATGATACATATAATACAGTACATCAACACATTTCGGAATCGGAAAACAAGCTTAAAGCTTATATAAATTCCTTTCCCTGAAAGTATCAAGCCAGAGGAAAGTTCGGCACTGGAAAAACCTTTACAAGATATGTATAAAAGAACCAGTTTAAAGCAGAATAAATATCATATTAATAAAAATACTTGTTGCAGTCCATTAGTAACATGCATTGTGAACTACAAGATAAGAGTTATGTACATGACAAATAGTACATACACCTGAGGTGATTACAATATAAGACAATGGATTCATGAGTTCTATTTACAAATTTCACGCGTCTGGGATTAATAGTTAATAGATGCTTAATTTAAAAAATCAGCCTGTTTTACAACGTCTGGAGATACATAGCTTATACTAGCTTATGCAACTAATCAATCAATCGTGTTTACCACGTCCTTTGGTTAATATAGTTACTGATATATGACTTGCTATGTTAACTAGAGCCTATACAAAAATAGGTTTATTCAGTTTTTAATTTTTGTACTTTCATATTACTAGTCGTATCGATCTGCCCCAATCAGCAAGAGGTTTTATTTCGGTAAGAAATATAGTCAAATTGCATTTGTAGTAGATATTTAGTCTAATTATAGTATAAGTTAGAATTAAACATGAATAATAATATTTCGATTAATTTAGGCTTCCGACTAAACCACAGGTACAAAGTGGAACTATCTTCTAAGGTTTCTTAACAATATATAAAGCTTGTTTTGACGGATACTCTCTGGATCTGATCATATTTGATTATGTCACTTCTTAGAGCGAATCGAGTGTGCATTACTAAAATTTGATTTAACTGTATCAGAGGTCTCTGGATGTTACAAATAAAAGTTGTGGCACGGGGGGGAGTGTATTTATTACTTGTTTTGTGCAATAAGCGTTTTGAAATTATGCGCAAAAGCACACGGATTTTTCACGAATGGTTCTAGACAGTAATGGCAAACCAAAACTAACCTTGAAAGAATTTTAAAAAAAAAAGGACTCTTTCATAAAATTGAGTATGCAATTATAGTAGCTGGAAATGTCTGAATGTCTAGTAAGTATACATATGACCTTCTGATACCTTATTTGGAATTAGACGTGATAGATAATAATACTTGATAATTTAGTGTAGCACCTGTTACTATTCTTGCTGCCTCCAATTGTACATTTTCTAAATTTTGGCATATAGTAGGATAATTTGGTAGGTTTTCCCATACAAAATCAGAATATTCTAGAATCGGTCTTATAAATGAAAAAAAAAAATAGTTTGGAGAGAGTTTCCTATCTACAGTATATCTTAAACTTCTTAGGACAGATATCCTTGGAGAAACCCCCCTTTTTTTTAAATATGATCTATGTGATTTTTCCATGAACCATCTCATTTAATACAACTCCTAAGTGTTTATGGGATTTTACATTTGATACATTAGTATTATTTAGAGTTATGGGGTCGTAGTGTCTACGTGTTGTTTTCCTAGATATTAATAATGATTCTGTTTTTTCTGGATTAAAACGTACTAACCATTGGTTTGCCCATGCATGTATCTTTAAAAGGTCATCATTAATGGTATCAACAGCAAATGTAGGATTATCAACTCTTATATACAAGGCAGTGTCATCAGCAAACAATTTAATTTTACAATTGATATCTTTCACTATATCATAAACAAGAAAGAAGAGTGGATCTAGGATTGAACCTTGAGGTACACCTGACTTAATAGTATGTGTCTCAGAAGAAGTACCGTTAATTACAACTTTTTGATGTCTATCAGATAAATAGTTTTCACACCAAGATGATAGATAATAATTTCCCAGAGATACCAGATTGTTTCAATTTAAATATTAAACCCCTATGCCAAACTCGATCGAATGCTTTGCTTATATCACAGAATACAGCTATAATTTCCTTCCCCGAATCTAAAGCCCTCCCAATTTCGAAAAGTATAGGGAATTCTAAAGTATTTAAATCTCTGCTAGTAGTAAACATATCTCTGACTTGTAAAATGTAAGACCTAAATAAGGGTTTTAAAGTTTGTGTCTTTTTCTCTCATACCTCGACGTTTTAATTGCAATTTTACAATTATAAAATCCCGTCATTTTTAAATACATGTAATTTTGAAGAAAACCGCCACTTCAAAAGAATTGTTTGCATCTTTATAGTAACGCCAGCCTAGTAACTAAGTAGTTTATGAAATAACATACAAATTAGTAGCCTTCTAATGTTCAGGGAGTATTGACATAGTAGTAGTGATTGTATTTGGCCTACAGGGGTGATTTACTTGACGTTATTCAGTTTGGTGTGCAAGTAGTTTTTGTATATCCAAGGGGAATAGCTGAAACACATTTTAGTGTTAGTTTAACATGCTAAAGTACTAAAATAATTATAGTATGCTACAACACCGAGTCAACATGCTAAAACACTAAATTCAATACGTTAAAAAAACTTATTTTAACTTGCTAAAACACAGGTAATACTGTCACTAGCACATAGGCACGGCATGAGATAAGAGACTTCGTATTCTTCAGTACTTAGCCATATCAAAAAACAAAATACAATGCATGACGCCGCATCTCCAATCAGGAGCCCCATTTAAACAGTGCAATCTAGAACGAATATATGTACCCGGCCTACCATACCTTTCGGTCGACACGATTTTCTATTGCAGCTAAGTACAATCCAAATGAAAACAATGTGTCTTTACTTCTAATTTATAGATATAAAGTCCTACTTCATTAGCCAAATCTTCACACAATCGAAATGTCAAGTCTGACACCTCTGGACAAACATGCTATTGAAGAGTTCATAGGGGAAAGTTCCAAATGCTTCACCAAGCTGTACAGTGCCAAGGAAAACGGCTTTGACGCAGGCGTATTTCACCAGAAGTGTGATAACAGAGGTCCAACATGTACGTATCCATGTGAAAACCATGCACTTCTTCAACAAAGACATTAAATTATGTAATGAGTAAAATGAAATTGACGTATTAATGATAAAAATTAAAACACATCAGTTGGGAATTTCCCATTATTTCATTATGATGGTCAAATACATTCAATTTGACAGAACATAATGCTAAAATGAATTTTACAGGGGTTACTATCACTGTCTTTAAATCCACCCCTGGAATATACCATAGTAAACTGAAGACAGTTCAGGAGAAAAAAACTGACCAATCACAGACCTGCAGAGACTTCATTTGAAAATTAAAGAGATAACGACGTCTAACTTCAAAGCAGCACAGCCAAAAATGTACCATTATTCGATTCTTTTGATTGACATCTAAGTACCAAACTACCTGTCTCATCTGGTGTCGCCCATAGAACCTTAATTCTATGACATATTCAAGGGGTGATATAACGACGGTGATAGTAATCCCTGGAGCATTGGCGTACGGTATGTAATAGCGATGGGAGTGTTTCCTATCGAGTGTAACAAATATTTCACGGACACATGAGAAAATACTGATGCATTAGTTAAAATGACTGAACATGGAATATTTTGCCATACGAGCGATAAAGTATATCAATAGAAATCTTAACATCGAATGACAGAAGTAAACATCATTAAACTGTTTCGCTATATTCTCACATATAAAAACATCATGGATTTTCTTCGATCTTTATACTTTGTCTACAGTAACGGTGATCTCCGATACGGAGGGTCACGTTTACGGAGGGTACACCTCGGTCAGTTGGCAGTCGGCCTTTATCCCACAAGTTTACGACAGGGATGCGTTCCTCTTTTATCGTGACAATGGATCCGTACAAAACATGGAAAAGTTTTCCGTCCGGAAATGTGAATCGGCTATTGCATATGACCAAACGTCAGGTCCTATTTTCGGCAGCGAACCGGATCTTGGAGTGTTTACCGGGAATGTCACTAGGACACACGACGGAACACCTCACGCTGTCAGCCTCAAGTTCAAAGGAGCTAGTTACATGATGCCTTCCTACCCGTTATTAGACCTGGAAGTGGAGGACATCGTGGTCTATAGCGTAACAGGTACTAAACTGTATTATACCCACGTTGTACGATTGTGTTAATGTTATAGTGCAGTTCTTTATTCTATAACCCATTTATTTCAATCTCACATGTCAAGGTCGTTGCCATTTTCTTTATGCATCAGATAAATTGATACATGCCTGATTCTGGTATTGGTGATATTATTTAATTGATACACGCCATGATTCTGATATTGTTAATATTATTTAATTGTTACACGCCATGGTTGACTTAAATTGTTCAGTAGTTGATAAATACCTCAGTCATTGACAATACGGTTCAGTTGGTTTATGTCATTTTTAAGAAGAGAGCTCATTTAGTCTATGCCATGCAAAAATCTTTATCAAACTCGGACGCTTTTAAGAAACATCAAAATGACAAACATCTTTAAACCAACTTACTTTGCGGGAACTTGATTTCACGACACATTCGAACGAGCCTACTGTACCTGTATTTGAATCGGTTTCGCTGCTATTTATTTTCTCAATTTCTGATGGCCCGCCCAGGCTTGAATGACGTGGGTCAAAACGTTTCTATCGTGGCTTGAAGGATATGATTAATTTACTGATGCCAAACATCATTTTGATTAATTTTGTTTTCAATTTCAATACTAGTAGTAAATTCAAATTTTACCTGTAAATAATGCACCGATTTTATATGTTTTTCACATTAATTGGAAATATATCTTAAACAAAAGTTAATAGAAGAAGTTTTCATAGCTATATTACTAAAGTTGTGTAATGTATGTCACTTTCTTTCATTCCTACACGTGTAATACTGGCTGGTCTAGGGCTGCCTGAGGCTGTATTGCATAGCTACCCATGCAATAAAGCCTCGTGACGTCACGGCGTAAACAAAATCTCTATTTCCTCGGTAAATTTTTTATATATTTTTTTCACAAAATTGACTGGTTTTACTATAAAAGATGCAAGCAACGGAATTTGTGTTGAAAATATCACGTAATTTTTCATGTATGGAAAATTGACTTCCAGTCGTGGATTTCAAAATGGTGGGATATTATAGCTGTAAAATTGCAATAAACTTCGAGGTATGAAAGAAAAATACTCTTTCATAAGTGGATATGAAGGATAGGGATATTCTTCCCTCGGGATCACAAAATGTTGCAAAACCCTCGGCAATCCTGGGGTTTTACTACATTTTGTGACCCCCGGGTAGAATATCCCTATCCTTCATATCCACATATGAAAGAGTCTTATACTCTTGCTTGCAGATTCTCGATACAACCTCAAGGCTTTGCCATGGAGAAATGAACCTTCTTTCGACAACGCGGTAAGACTGTGAAAGTTTGTGCTCTCTTTTCCAGATATTCTGCTTATATATGCATTTAGTTTTTGATGATACCTATTCATATTTGTAATATTTATTTAGTGCCTTAGAACGCTATTCGAAGACGTGGAATCCTATTGGCCCCTTAAAGATTTTGGTGTTCCTAAGGGGACTGTCCAATACGTCAACATCCTCTTTGTTGGACCGATTGGGGCCGGCAAATCAACTTTTATAAACACGGTGGATTCTGTGTTTCGTGGCTACGCAACTATGATTGCAATAGCCGGAGGCAAAGGGAAATGCATGACACACAGGGTGAGCAAAACTTTAGACAAACTTTATTTTAGTACTGGAAACTGACAAATAGTGAAATATCGTTACTAGTATGTCAGTCGAAGAAAAGTATTTCAAATCGGGAGTTAATAAAAAAAAATCTGACATGGTTATGTAAGTAGAAAAGTATTTCAAATTGTAGGTTTTATTTAAAAACTAAACATTTATATACAATGTCGATGCATATTTATATTTTTTTTTTTATTTTAACGACAGCATGATTAACAGTGAGAGTATATTTAGATTTCTTGAATGGTAATTTTCTCTTTTCCTTCCATGATATATACAGTTTTTGGCATCCAACATCGTCTGCTGAAACCACTAAAACAACGGTAAACACATTTATAAATGCCATAGTACTTGCTCTTATTTGTTTTATAATTTTTATTTCATTCAAGTTAAATGTGTATGGTATCTTGCTCTTGATTCAACTACATGTATTCATGAGCTGAAGTTATGGTTGTTTTCCCATATATCAGTATCGCCAGTACCACATTACGAGTTCCGACAACAGGCGCTACCTTCACTTTCGCCTATGCGATACTCGGGGTCTGGAGGATGGATTTAGTATAAATAAGGATTTTGACGCTATCCTTGAAGGCCATGTCCCCGACAAATACAATGTAAGTAAGTTGTATTACGTCATTATGTGTGAGAGTTTGAATCTATTACTGTATCGTTTTTAAATTCCACGTGTGTAAAATTCGCGATATACTGTTTGGAACTAATTCGCGGGGTTTATTTTCGCGAATTATCTGTGAAGCATTGGAAAACGCCATTCATACAACTGGATAAGACTTAACAAACCATGAATTTGATAAATATCGCGAAGTATTAACTTTCGCGAGTTTGGATGGATCCGCGAAATAGCGAAATTAAAACCTCCGCGAATATTGCACATTGCACTATTAACTCCATTTTCTATATAATTGCATCTCAATAAATGGAAATAATTCTTTTCATTTTAAGACGATATTAAGTTTAATGGTCAACATTTTCAGTTGTCCATATAAGCGTTGGATGCTTATCCTTTGATAAAGTTTTAATCGGAATATATTCTTTTTATGCTATATCTTATAGTTTCTCGTCTCGCGTCTTTGTGAGCAGAAGAATACCTCATCGACATACGAAACATTGACTGTAAGACACTACGTAACTACTAGTAAATTGTTTTTCATTGACGATACTGTAAACAATTGCTATTGACCTCTCTATAAAAGAGGGATTTCCACAACTCAAAGACAAGATTCACTGCGTTGTATACGTTCTTGATGCTGAAAAATACTCACCGGAAGTGGGGATAGGCTTTACAACAGACGACGTACATAACCAGATAATAGATCTCCAAAAAAAACATGATCAACGAGGTAAGAATATAATGTTACATGGTTTATGCAAAGTGCGCTTAAGTTTTCGGTCTACACATCGGTAGATCAAATGATAATCGCGTATAATCCTTATGTTTTAATTGTAACATTAAATAGAGAGACAAAAAGACTATATAGTAGGGTTTATTAAACAAAACGAATAATTTTCTATGGCGCAATAGACCAAAGGTCGACATATGCGTCTAAAACTTTTCGCACAATCGACGCTTAACCGTTTGACCTTTTCACCATTTTCACGTTTTTGCCAGTTAAACCTACCTACATTTGTATATGCATATGTTTTAAATAGGTTTTTGAGTAGTAAAAGTTATTAAAAACAAAAAACGGTCGAAAATACTAGTTATGCGAGTTAGCGGACTCGGCAATATATAACACCATTTGATTTAGGACTAGTCGTTTGTTTATATCCAAAATTAAAACATAGTTCAATATCCTTGCTGCTTGGTGATTTATTTATGTTATTTTTTTGGTGAAAGCTCCAACAGCATGGGGTTAGAAATAATACACTTTACATATAATTAGATATTTGCATAGATCAATCAATACATATTACATATATTCATTATTCTTTAAAATTTGTACTTTAAACTTGGCTAAATTTTATAAAATTTTGCACAGATTTAAAGATATTTGAACTGAAGGGCTTCGGCAAATGTAACATTTAAAGTAATAAAATAGTATATGAGAATATTCAGTTCATTTGCTTGATGATTTTTCAAATTTGTGGTATGTACATAAATTATCATTTATAAATAGTTTATTCCATCTTGCAGTTTAGTTGAATACATACATGTATTATAATAATTTGACCCTCATGTTTTTTTAATCTTGGATAGGTATTCCTCAACTAATCCTTCTGAACAAGACAGATTTTGCATGCCCATTGACCAAGAAGGACACTTCCGCTGTAAACCGAAGCGAAATCATTAAAAAGCATTGTTTACATGCCGCCGAACGCTTAGGTCTTCCGCCTTTAACGGTTCTGCCAATGAAAAACAACTTCTTCGAGACGACGGCGACTTCTGACGAAATGGCCATTTTAACTCTATATAACGTCCGACAGATGTTACGGGCGGCCGACGCGTACCTGAGAGTCAATTTCCTTGACGAATTGAGACAGGAGAGATATGAGACTTCCGTTTAGAGCGGACTGCTTTTTCTGCTTGAGGATAATCATGAATAATAACACAAGGAATTCGTTGTTGTCAACATTTGAGGATAAGAATCTCTGGCTGATTCAGAAAATGTCATGTCTGATTTCACAGTATATGAGACATATATGATAAATATCCTAACAGTAACCAATTAATCAATTACTCAGTTGAGAAAAGGAAATAACTTTCACCCCTAAAACCTAAATGGACCACTGGAAATCTAAATGGACCAGGTCATTGTGAAATTACAGGAAACAGCAGAGCATTAACACTTAATCTTTATTCTCCAAAAACACTGCGCTTACCGCTAATAATAACAACATAACTCACAAATAAAATGCAAGGGCTCGACCACGCCGAGGCACAAGGGCTTGACCACGCCGAAGCTGATTTAATTAACCAAAAACTAAATCACCTTTCACAATACACAAATCCATACCATCCTAAATACACATGAATAATTGCCAAAAACTTGTATATAAAAAAAATAGTAAAAATTTTCCTGTAAACTAGCGTGTGAGCCGGTCAACGTGGTCTCGCTGAATGAAAAAAGCACGTGCCTCGCACTAGTCACCTACACGCGTACCTACACGCCACTCGGTAAAACTCGTCACTTTCCGTAACCGACCGTGCTTGCCACGTGGCGGTTCTCTACGCTATAGGAGAAAACAATTTCAGTCTAATTCATTACATTCAAACGAATGAAATTATATTTCTCCAAAAAACACTGCGCTTACCGCTAATAATAACAACATAACTCACAAATAAAATGCAAGGGCTCGACCACGCCGAGGCTGAATCAAAGAAAGGGAAGAATATTGACGTAAAAATTATAAGCCCAAATGTTTTGACACCGAAAGCCTGTGTCCTAAGGAATCTTTTACGTAGCCGTCTTTGGCGTTTCTCGGAACGCCACCTGCCGTGTCTTTTGAATAACCTATCTGATATACCCGCGTTAGCCGCGCTCGTTGCTCCACCAGAACGTAAACTATGAAGCCCATACCGTTTTATATCTGGGACAAAAGGACTGAAAGCCTCCATAAAAAGCTCCCTCATTCTGGTGTAAGATACTGCTTTGCTATCCAACCGACAAATAAAACCATTGGCAGTTTTCGATAACGCCTGGAAAATGAATTCATTTGAATTGAAGCTAGCTGAGGCGAAAAATCGCTCAATATTTGCCACGGGACAAAGCCGAGTCCCTGTGCGCGCAATAACCACCCGGGCTCCATCTCTGTAAACATCTGTCTTACTTTTGCGAACTAGAACCAGCATATGAGTCTCAAAAAACTGAAAATCAGATCTCTTTAATTCTAACAGTTCAGATACTCTGAAAAAACCTGCATATCCAACCAAACATGCGCACACGGTGCGCTGGTTGTAAAGATTATTGTCACTACTGTATTTATCGAACATTCTGCCAAGAATTTCCGGAGTAATAGGATCTTTCTTCATCTTAGGTACCGACAAACGTCTCTTTGCCCCTTCCAGTGTGTTCTTAACTAAGACAGACTCTGTAGGAGAAGATATTCCCACTACATGATGAGCCCATTGTAAACTATAAAAAGCCGTTAACACAGGACTTGGAGAATTCACTTGTTGAACCAGAGATGCTATATACACTGATACGTGAATAGGATTGGCGGGAAAGCAATCACTGTCTGTCAAACCGTTGCTTTTGGCCCACCTTTTCCATCTTAGAAATCCGCGATGATACGTCTTAGCGGTATTAGTGGCTTTACACTCAGTCAATAAGTCCGGAACTAAGCTCACGGTATCAGCTAATTCACCCGGTAGTTCTGATATATCGTCTCTGAAAGCCTGCAAAAACATTCGTATAAGGAATCCTTAATGCATATACAAACGATTAGTCAAAACACGGCTTACATGTATATACCAGAGTCATTATGTATGTACATGTATCTAAGCTAATCAATAGCAAAACAACAAACGACTTAATTTGACGCCCTAGTCTTATGTCTACCTAGGTCTACTGTACACACTGTGCCATCACCATACCACCACCAATCCGGATTAGTATACACCACTACCACCACCACGAAAATCTAGCCTCAATGCCAGCATTCTGAATGGGAGGTCCACGTTTCCAAACAAATATTTATTCCCCCTCCCGGGCATATACGATTGTTTGTTAGTAGGCAAATACACCATTCCCACCACCTCAGGGATATAGCCATCACCAGTGGGGCATAAAAAAGGCCAAAAACTCGCGGACCTCCACAACGGAACCACCATAGTCCCGTACGCACTACACTGACGCATATATTTCAGTACCCTGTGCACAATACACACGGGTGGCACAAACCAGCCGTTTACACCAAACCAATCGGCTGTAAATGCGTCTACGCCATTACTCTCAATACTCCAATGACGAGAGTAAAAAACTGGGAGTTTACTATTAATATGATTAGCAAACCAATCGATCTCATGAGGGCCCCATAACCCCTCCAGCCACTGGAAAATCTCATCAGAGACTGACCAATCGTCAGAATCAACTAGTCGGCTCAAAACATCAGCCTGGTCATTCAGATCTCTAGGGATCCATTCAACGTCTAAGGAAACATTAGTTCTCAAACAGGTACGAAAAATCGTGTAAGCAATTTCTTGTAAACATGGCTTCATACTGCCTCTAGATACAATTCGTACTACATTTTGGTTATCCGTGAACCACTTCACTCTCTTGTCTCTCAGCAAATGCTCCATAGACATAAACACATTTCTCACTGCTGTAAGTTCCCGCCAAGTAGAACTTTGCTCCTTCTCAGCATCTGACCACATGCCGTGAGCGGTGCCGTTCGGCGTATCTACAACGTAACCGCCATAACCTGTGTTACTGGCGTCACTATATACAACCGTGAGACAAGCACAGTCTTCTGTAAAATTTCTAACATTCAAATCCGACACATTATCTCCCCAAAAATTCAATTGCTTAACACTGTCATCTGACAGCGATATATCACTGTTCCATGATATAGATTCAGAGATATCTACACTTAAACTCTTTGTCATAATGTACACTACGTTGCCTAAGACATAGGACATTGACACAATCTGCCCTACAGCAGATGCTACCTTACGTACAGGTACTCGCCCACACATACGTATATCTTCCAAAACGTCACTTATATACATAGACAATTTGTCAAGCCTGGGCTGTGTAATACTTAAAATACCTTCAACAGTATCAATGGAGTTGCCCAAAAACACTAGTTTCCTAACAGGAATCCAAGTCGATTTCTCGGGCTTGGGTACAAAACCGCTAGCTATCAGGTCATGCTTGACCTGACTCGCCATATGTGCGCACGCGCTCTCGTCACTATGCACACCTAACCCGTCATCTAGGTACATGAGTATTTGTTTACCCTCGCCACGCCACTTTTTCACTAGTGGTCTGGTGACTTTGGTGTAAATATAACAAGCTGAACTCAACCCAAAAGGCAGTACCATGAATTTAAAATATCTTACTTTGTTTCCGAAAACCCAGGAAAAACCGAGAAAATTAGTATGCGGTTCAAATATTTCGATATGATGATAAGCCGAATGGATGTCAAATTTGAAACAATAACAGCCCTGCGTAACAAATTGCATAGCAGTTCTCATATCTTCAAATTTCACACTGGACTTCCAGATATGTTTATTTACGTGTCTTAAATCTAATATTAACCGTTTTTTCCCGGAATTTTGGACAGAAACTGTCAGAGGATTTACAACAAACGGAGGCGTCTCACACTCAACAATCAAAGATCTAACTAATAAGTCATTAATTGCATCTACCACAAACTCTGCTTGTTTTAGAGACGAAACATTGTTCTTCAAAACAATCGAGGGAGGCGTGGAATAAAACGGAATTTTGTAACCAAGTTTCAACGTCTCAATAATGAACTCACTACTGCCAATATATTCCCAAAACCTTATACTGTTCCTGAGTCTACCTCTCACAATTATCTTGGCTTGCCCCTGTTCATATTCGTAATAATCTTCCGTATATTCGGAAAGTTTATCTGATAAATGACAGTTCTCACTGGTATACTTATCTTTTACAAACTTGGCCTCATCACTGTGGTTTTGTCCGGGTAGATGCTGCTGCTGAGGCGTTCGATCTTTGGTTGTTCGGACACTCACTCCTCCAATGGTTGAAGGATCCACAGGAATAGCATGCTCCGTGTTGCTGTCCCCTCCGTGCGTATAATCCAGAGTTCCCGTGAAAAATGGCGGTCCTGCAAACCATTCCTGCACGGAGGGCCCTCTAAAGGGCTGCTGAAGAGGACCAGAAGAATGATTCCCGCCATTGCCCACGCTGCTACGCCCAATAATTTGCCTCTTAGAATTAGCGGCCTTAGATTTCTTCTTTTTGATAGCCCTATTCTCGGCTCTGTTGATCTTTCCCTCATCCTCGCTGTCACTCGCTATAGGATTAGATTCGTATTGTCTAACGGTTTCCCAACCGCCTTCGCTGGAATCTGCTATCTTAATTAGTTTGTTTCTCCTTGAAACTTTGTCCTTCAATGCACATATAATTTCACTGGCGTACGAATGTTTGGAGTTCTCCAGGGCCCAGTTAACCTGGTCAAAATCCTCACCCAGTTCTGTGTTGAAGGTGTACTGAACTTTATTGCCCTCGTATTTCCACTTATATGAATGCTCTGTTTTAATTCTTTTCACTTGTGACGACACAGACACCGCCGCGCCTTTGACTTCCTCGCGAAGGTCGCCAAGTTCTTGCGACAATTTAGAGTCTATCGCATTAATATTTTTCCCTTGTGCTTGAACTGCGCCCTAAATATCCGCAAGACTAATAGAAGCGTTGCGGGAGCTTGAATTGTCCTCCATGTGAAAAAAAAATTCAAGTAAATGCGATGAGAAAAATTTCCTGTAAACTAGCGTGTGAGCCGGTCAACGTGGTCTCGCTGAATGAAAAAAGCACGTGCCTCGCACTAGTCACCTACACGCGTACCTACACGCCACTCGGTAAAACTCGTCACTTTCCGTAACCGACCGTGCTTGCCACGTGGCGGTTCTCTACGCTATAGGAGAAAACAATTTCAGTCTAATTCATTACATTCAAACGAAT
>NW_027188703.1:0-14998 GCF_041381155.1 Argopecten irradians | reverse complement strand
GAACCTGATATTTGACTTTTAGTGCATGCTGGGATGAAGGGCTACCAAGTTTGTCCAAATGAATGACCTTGATCTTCATTCAAGGTCACAGGGTTAAAAAAGGCTAAAATCTTTAAACAACTTCTTCATAACCAAACAGCCTAGGGACCTGATATTGGGCCTGTGTCATGCTGGGATAGAGGGCTACCAAGTTTGTTCAAATGAATGACCTTGAACTTTATTCAAGGTCACAGGGGTCAAAAAGGCTAAAATCTTTAAAGGACTTCTTCTTAAAAACCAAAAGCGCTACCAAGGAATGACATAGGGACTTGATATTGGGCCTGTGGGCATGCTGGGATCAAGGGCTACCAAGTTTGTTCAAATGAATGACCTTGACCTTCATTCAAGGTCACAGGGGTCTAATAGGCGAAATTCTTTAAATGACTTCTTTTTAATAACCAAAGAGGACCTCTAATGTGCTTAGGGATGATATAAATTCTTTTATTTACTCTTTTTGTTAAAGTCATGAAAAATCAAATGTATGATTACCAGATATGCAGGTGAGCAATTCGGGCCCATTGGGATAGGGCTTGTTATAGAGAAGTAGACTAGTTTTCTGTGGGTTAGACATCATATACATGACCTGGTTATAGAGAAGAAGACTTAGTTTACTGAACTTTTGTGGTTAGGGACACAATATACTGACTGGATATAGAAGAAGTAGACTAGTTTACTGAGTGGTTAGACACTATATACTGACTGGGTCATATAGAGAAGTAGGGACTTGACTAGTTTACTGGTGGTTAGACATAATAGGCGCAAATACTGAGCCTCTTTACAATGTGCTGGTTATATAAATCCTTATTTAACTCTTTTTTGTTAAGTAATGAAACCATGTAGATTACCAATTGCAGGTACATTCGAAGTATGAGAAGTAACTAGTTCACTGAGACGGGTGAGCATTTCGGGGCCCATTGTGGTTAGACATGATAAACTGATTGGTTATACTGAAGAAGTAGACTAGTTTACTGAGTGGTTAGACACAATATAACTGACATATAAAGAAGTAAACTAGTTCACTGAGTGACATGATTAAACTTGGGTTATAAAGAAGTTAGACTAGTTCACTTTGGTTAGACATAATATACTGTGGTATAGAGAAGTAGACTAGTTTATTGAGTGGTTAGACATGATAAACTGATTGGTTATAAAGAAGTTTGACTAGTTCACTGAGTGGTTAGACATGATAAACTGATTGGTTATAAAGAAGTAGACTAGTTTACTGATGTGGTTTTAGACATAATAAAACTGACTGGTTATAGAGAAGTAGACTAGTTAATTGAGTGGTTAGACATGATAAACTGACTGGTTATAAAGAAATAGACTAGTTCACTGAGTGGTTAGACATAACATACTGAGTGGTTATAAAGAAGAAGACTAGTTCACTGAGTGGTTAGACATAATATACTGACTGGTTATAGAGAAGTAGATTTGTTCACTGAGTGGTTAGACATGATAAACTGACTGGTTGTAGAGAAGTAGACTAGTTGACTGAGTGATTAGACATAATATACTGACTGGTTATAGAGAAGTAGACTAGTTAATTGAGTGGTTAGACATGATAAACTGACTGGTTATAGATAAATGAACTAGTTTACTGAGTGGTTGGACATGATAAACTGACTGGTTATAGAGAAGTAGACTAGTTTACTGAGTGGTTAGACATAATAAAGTGACTGGTTATAGAGAAGTAGATTTGTTCACTGAGTGGTTAGACATGATAAAACTGACTGGTTATAGAGAAGTAGACTAGTTTACTGAGTGGTTAGACATTATAAAACCGAAGGGCAAGTGAGCTTATGCTTTGGTGCAGCATCCGTCGTCCAGCGTCAACTTTTCCATTTAAACAACTTCTTCTCCAAAACTTGGAGACCTACAGTCCTGAAATTTGACTTTTTAGCATGCTGGGATGAAGGGCTACCAAGTTTGTTCAAATGAATGACCTTGACAATCATTCAAGTCACAGGGGGCCAAATAGGTGAAATTATTTAACAGACTTCTTCTAAATAACCAAGAGGCCTAGAGACCTGAAATTAACCTTTGACATGCTGGGATGAAGGGCTACTAAGTTTGTTCAAATGAATGACCTTGCCTTCATTCCAGTCACAGGAGTCAAATAGGTTGAAATATCTTGTTAAGACCTCTGCTTCATAACCAAGAGGCCTAGAGACCCGATACTTGGCATGTAACATGCTGAGATGAAGGACTACCAAGCTTGTTCAAATGAATGACCTTGACTTTGATTCAAGGTCACAGGGGTCAAATAGGCTAAAATCTTTAAACGACTTCTTTTTGATAACCAAGAGGCCTAGGAACCTGATATTAGGCCTGTGACATACTGGGATAGAAGGCTACCAAGTTTGTTCAAATGAATGCCCTTGACCTTCATTCAAGGGCACAGGGGTCAAAAAGGCTTAAATCTTTAAACGACTTCTTGTTAATAACCAAAGAGCCTAGGGACCTGATATTGGGCCTGTAGCATGCTGGGATCAATGGCTACCAAGTTTTTCCAAATGAATGACCTTGACCTTCATCCAAGATCACAGGGTTTAAAAAGGCTAAAATCTTTAAATGACTTCTTTTCTTAATAACTAAGAGGCCTTGGGACCTGATATTGGGCCTGTGACATGCTGGGATAAAGGGGACTACCCAGTTTGTTCAAATGAATGACCTTGACTTTCATTCAAGGTCACATAGGTCAAATAGGCTAAACATTTTTAACGACTCCTCCTTAATAACCAAGAGGGCTAGAGACCTGATATTGGGCATGTGGCATACTGGAATAGAGGGCTACCAAGTTTTTTCAAATGAATGACCTTGTCAAAGGGGTCAAATATGCAAAAATCTTTAAACGACTTCTTCTTAATAACGAAGAGACCTAGGGACCTGATATTGGGCCTGTGACATGCTGGGATCAAGGACTACCAAGTTTGTTCAAATGAATGACATTGACTTTCATTCAAGGTCACAGGGGTCAAATAGGCTAAAATCTTTAGACGACTTCTTAATATTCAAGAGGCCTAGGGACCTGATATTGGGCCTGTGACATGTTGGGATGAAGTTTGTTCAAATGAATGACCTTGGACTTTCATTCAAGGTCACAGGGGTCAAATAGGCCAAAATCTTTAAAGACTTCTTCTTAAAAACCAAAAGGCATAGGGACTTGATATTGGGCCTATGGTATGCTGGGATAAAGGGCTACCAAGTTTGTTCAAAAGAATGACCTTGACCTTCATTCAAGGACACACGGGTCAAATAGGCTAAGTTCTTTAAATGACTTCTTTTTAATAACCAAGAGGCAAAGAGGCCTCTAATGTGCTTAGGGATGATATAAGTTCTTATTTACTCTTTTTGTTAAGTATGAACCATGTATGATTTTCAGATTGCTGGTGAGCAATTCGGGCCCATTGGGCCCTTGTTGTAGAGAAGTAGACTAGTTTACTGAGTGATTAGACATCAAATACTGACTGGTTATAGAGAAGTAGACTAGTTTTTACTGAGTTGTTAGACACAATATATTGACTGGATATAGATAACTAGACTAGTTTACTGATGTGGTTAGACATAATATACTGACTGATTAATAAGAAGTAGACTAGTTCACTGAGTGGTTAGACATAATATACTGACTGGTTATAGAGAAGTAGACTAGTTTATTGAGTGGTTAGACATGATGTAAACTGACTGGTTATAAAGAATTAGACTAGTTCATTGAGTGGTTAGACATAATAATATACTGACTGGTTATAGAGAAATGGACTAGTTTACTGAGTGGTTTAGACATGATAAACTGACTGGTTATAAAGAAGTAGACTAGTTCACTGAGTGGTTAGACATAATATACTGACTGGTTTTATAGAGAAGTAGACTAGTTTACTGAGTGGTTAGATATAATATACTGACTGGTTATAAAGAAGTAGACTAGTTCACTGAGTGGTTAGACATGATAAACTGACTGGTTATAGAGAAGTAGACTAGTTCACTGAGTGATTAGACATGATAAACTGACTGGTTATGAAAGAAGTAAACTAGTGGTTCACAAAACTGAGTGATTAGACATGATTAATGACTTTGTTATAGAGGAAATGGTTTCAATGTAAACTTTTTTAGTGGTTATACATACAAAATATTTTAGCACTCACAGCGTTTTAATAAGCCTCTATTGAACTATTGATTAATCTATTTTGATAACTTTTGTTGTCTCTGAAAAAAACTGTAAAGGAATATTATTGCACTACTAACCTATTCAATGTGTTTTTCTTAAAGATTTGTTTTTAAAAGTGAATTAAGATATGGAAGTGTTAGTTTTATGAACACGTAATGCCTATCTCTACACATTTTTTGTGGTTATATAATATTTTAGCACCTTGACATTTTGCACTGAAAACATGATTGCACTTATTCATTTCAATATGTTGTTAATATTTAGTCAGGCTCTGTTTTTATATTATACTGATTCTTCAGTCTGCTAATCTGTCAAAATCAATTAGCTGTTTACACATTTGGCTTTGATCCTGAAATAAGTGCGAATCACATGTTGAGGGAGAAGTGTCCTAAATTAATGAATCTTGTCACAGAGTATATGTTAGAATACGTAAAGAAGCTCTGAGTCACGCTGGAAATTCTTGCTCAAAATAAACTAGTTATTTATTTATTGAAAATCTGTTTCTGCACCATAGGTTTAATTGGGATGTAAAACTGTGGATAGTAATTGACTCTACAAAGGGCCTGGATTCTATTGGTGAATGGGCGTAACCTGACGTCACACAAAGGACTACTGCTGACAAGTTCTGTCAACTAAAGCACCTGTAATGGTTGGTGGACAATTGTAAAACATTGTCACTGCTTGAGGGACCGTGGTTCACAAATAAGGGCGCTGAGGTTTGTACTAAACTGTACACAACCTTGTCATCAAATGTTGAGGGATGTAAAATGTCAACTGCTGTACTTGTACAAAAGAGGGTGTGGAGAGTTGCTGTAACCTTGTCACAACTGTTACTGAATGGGATGTACTCCAGCTTCTGAACATTGTCACATAAAGGGCTAATTAATTCAATTGCATGTAACTTTCACACTGAATGGGATGAAAAACTTTCACTGCTAACCCTGTCACACAAGGGCCTGGAGGGATTAAGTAAACTGTCACTGCTGTAAACTTGTCACACAAAAGGGTCTGTTTGATGAAATGTGGCTATGTGCTCCAACCTTGTCACACAAAGGGCCTGAGGGGGATGTTAAACTGTCACTGCTCTAAATATCACACAAAGGGACCTGGATGTAAACTGTTACTGCTGTAAACCTTGTCACAAGTGGGGATAGTGGGATGTAACCTTGTCACTCACAAAGTCATGTTAACAAAGGGCCTGAGGGGGATGTAAACTGTCACTGCTGTAACCTTGTCACACAAAGGGCCTGAATGGGATGTAAACTGTCACTGCTCTAACCTTGTCACACAAAGGGCCTGAGGGTTATGTAAACTGTCACTGCTGTAACCTTGTCACACAAAGGGCCTGAGTGAGGTTTATGGATGTAAACTGTCACTGCTGTAACTTGTCACACAAAGGGCCTGAGTGTGATGTAAACTGTCACTGCTGTAACCTTGTCACACAAAGGGCCTGAATGGGAAGTAAACTGTCACTGCTCTAACCTTGTCACACAAAGGGGGCCTGAGGGGATGTAAACTGTCACTGCTGTAACCTTGTCACACAAAGGGCCTGAATGGGATGTAAACTGTCACTGCTGTAACCTTGTCACACAAAGGGCCTGAGTGGGATGTAAACTGTCACTGCTGTAACCTTGTCATGTAAACTGTCACTGTCACTGCTGTGGGGATAACCTTGTCACACAAAGGGCCCACTGAATGGGATGTCCTGAGGGGTATGTAAACTGTCACTGCTGTAACCTTGTCACACAAAGGGCCTGAATGGGATGTAAACTGTCACTGCTCTAACCTTGTCACACAAAGGGCCTGAATGGGATGTAAACTGTCACTGCTGTAACCTTGTCACACAAAGGGCCTGAGGGGGATGTAAACTGTCACTGCTGTAACCTTGTCACACAAAGGGCCTGAGGGGGATGTAAACTGTCACTGTCAACTGCTGTAACCTTGTCACACAAAGGGCCTGAATGGGGATGTAAACTGTCACTGCTGCTGTAACCTTGTCACACAAAGGGCCTGAGTGGGATGTAAACTGTCACTGCTGTAACCTTGTCACACAAAGGGTCCTGAATTGGATGTAAACTGTCACTGCTGTAACCTTGTCACACAAAGTGGCCTGAGGTTATGTAAAACAGACACTGCCTGTAACCTTTGTCACACAAAGGGCCTGAAGTGGATGTAAAGTGTCACTGCTGTAACCTTTGTCACACAAAGAGCCTGAGGGGGATTTAAACTGTCACTGCCTGTAACTTGACAAACAAAGGCTGAGGGGATGTTAAACTGCCATTTTTCTAATCAACCTTATCAACACAAAGGGGCCTGAATGGATATAAACTGACACTGCTATAACCTCGTCAAACGAAAAGGACCTGAAATATGGGAAGTAAACGGTCATTGTCTCTAACCCTTGTTCACACAAATGGCCTAATGGGATTGTAAACTGTCACTGCTGTACACCTTGTCACACAAAGGGCCCTGATTGTTATGTATAACTGTCCACGTGCTCTAAACCGTGTGTTGGTTACACAATGGACCCTGAAGTTGGTTGTAAAATCTGTCACTGCGCTACACTTAGACAAACCAAAGGGCCTGAATGGGATGTTTAACTGCCATTTTTCTACCCTTATCACACAAAGGGCCTGACATGTTTTATATAAAACTGTCACTGCTCTAACCTGTCACACAAAAGGGCCTGAATGTATTTAAGTAAACTCCCACCACCCCCTCGTCACTGCTCTAACCTTGTCACACAAAGGGCCTGAATGGGATGTAAACTGTCACTGCTCCTATCCTTGTCACACTAAGGGACCTGAATGGTATGTAAACTGTCACTGCTCTAACCTTGTCACACAAAGGACCTGAATGGTGAATGTAAACTGTCACTGCTCTAACCTTGTCACACACAAAGGGCCTGAATGATGGGATGTAAACTGTCACTGCTGTAACCTTGTTCACACAAAGGGCCTGAAATTGATGTAAACTGTCACTACTCTTAACCTTGTCACACAAAGGGCCTGAGTATTATGGGGAACTGTATGCACTGTCACAACAAAGCTGATTGGGATGTAACCTTGTCTATACCTACAAAAACAAAGGGCCTGAGTGGGATGTAAACTGTCACTGCTGTAACCTTGTCACACAAAGGGCCTGAAAATGGGATGTAAACTGTCACTGCTGTAAACCTTATCACACAAAGGGCCTGAATGGGATGTAAACTGTCACTGCTGTAACCTTGTCACACAAAGGGCCTGAGTGGGATGTAAAAACTGTCACTGCTGTAACCTTATCACACAAAGGGCCTGAATGGGATGTAAACTGTCACTGCTGTAACCTTATCACACAAAGGGCCTGAATGGGATGTAAACTGTCACTGCTGTAACCTTGTCACAACAAAGGGCCTGAGTGGATGTAAACTGTCAACTGCTGTAACCTTGTCACACAAAGGGCCTCAGTGGGATGTAAACTGTCACTGCTGTAACCTTGTACACACAAAGGGCCTGAATGGGATGTAAACTGTCACTGCTGTAACCTTGTCACATAAAGGGCTTGAGTGAGATATCACTGTCACCTGCTCTAACCTTGTCACACAAAGGGTCTGAGGGGGATGTAAACTGTCACTGCTTGTAACCTTGTCACACAAAGGGCCTGGATTGGATGTAAAACTGTCAATGCTGTAACCTTGTCACACAAAGGGCCCTGAGGGTTATGTAAACTGTCATTGCTGTTACTATTGTCCACTCAAAAGGGCCTGAATGGGATGTAAAGTGTCACTGCTGTAACCTTGTCACACAAAGGGCACTGAGTGTTATGTAAACTGTCACTGCTGTAACTTGTCACACAAAGGGCTGAGTGGGATGTAAACTGTCACTGATGTAACCTTGTCCATACTAGGCTTGATTGGGATCTCCTACATTGTCACTCAGAAATGGTCCATACTGGGCTAGATTGGGGATCTCCTACATTGACTTCAAACACTGGGTCCATACTAGGCTTGATTGGGGATCTCCTACATTGACCATCAGCACTGGTCCATACTGGGCTAGCTTGGGGATCTCCTACATTGACATCAACACTGGTCCATACTGGGCAAGATAGGGGATTCCTACATTGACATCAGCACTGCTTTCATACTGGGCAAATATTGGGCATCTCCTACATTGACATCAACACTCAGGTCAATTCTGGGCTAAGATTCGGGGATCTCCTACATTGATATCAGCACTGGTCCATACTAGGCAAAATTGGACATCTCTACATTGACATTAACACTCAGGTCCATACTGGGCTAGATTGGGGATCTTCATTAAACATACAATAACACCCAACATTGATCACTACAATTCATATTTGGTATATAATTATTGTTCGTCTTTATATTGTAAAACCTGTGTGTATAATGACTATTTGAACCTGTGTATAGTGACCACTTGGCTATAAAGACCATATGTTTATAATATGTATCTTTAGGATGATCTTTACTATAGACAAGTTTCACTATTTGAATGTTGTAATACATGTACAATAATAAAAACACCTTTTTCATAATTTGATATTAAAGTTTTTCTTTTGATTTTATTTATTTTTCTTGTACAGCTGAAAACAACAGTATTTATTAGTTGTGATAAGGTGTACAGGGCACCAAAGTATTTGTTTTAAGAAATGGACACACATAACAAAATATGGTTTTGAGATGAATTGCAAATAATTCAACACATATAATGTGACCAATGGTTACCATTTCCTGGTTAATTAGGGACCCGCATCGAGATAGGATGCTTTATAGTGATCAGGTTGTCCGTTTGTCCGTCTGTCTGTTTTGCTGAAGATGGGCTATTCAGATCACTTTTCGTCTGTAGTCCGTTGTCCGTCTGTCATTACAACCGCCCTTCCATCCGTTAACAATTCTTGTTACTGCAATTTCTCAAAAGGACTTGAAAGGATCTTTCTCAAATTTCATCTGTCGGTTCCCCTAGGACCCTAGTTGCGAATATTGCATTTTGGGACTGATCGCTCAACAAGATGGCCGCCAGGCAGCCATCTTGGTTTTGATAGTTCAAGTTTGTTACCGCTATTTCTCAAAAAGTACTGAAGAGATATATCTCAAATTTGATATGTAGGTTCCCCTAGAGCCTTAGTTGTGCATATTGCAATTTGAGACTGATCGTTCAACAAGATTGCCGACTGGCCGCCATCTTGTATTTTGCTAGTTGCAGTTTGTTACCACTATTTCTCGAAAGTATTGAAGATATCTCTCTCAAATTCCATATATAGGTTCCCCTTAAGTAAGCCCTTTTTGTGCATAATGCATTTTGGAACTAATCAGTCAACAAGATGGCTGACAGCCCGCCATCTTGGATATAGATAATTAATGTTTGTTACCGCTTTTTCTCAGAAAGTACTGAAGGGATCCTTCAAATATCACATGTACATGTAGGTTTCACCGAGGGCCTTTGTTGTGCATATTACATTTTGGGACTGATCAATCAACAAGATGGTTGCCTGGCAGACATCTTGGATTTTGATATTTAGAGTTTGTTACCGCTATTACTAAGATAGTACTGAAGGGATCTGTCTCAAATTTTTTGTGTAAGTTCCCCTTGGGCCCTAGTTGTGTATAGTGCCTTTTGGGAACGATCAGCCAACAAGATGGCCAACCGACCGCCATCTCTTGGATTTTCATTGTTAAACTTTGTTACTGCTGTTTCTCACAAAGTACTGAAGCGGTCTGTCTCAATAGCAATATGGCCGCCAGGCAGCCATCTTGGAATTTTGCAGTTGAAGTTTGTTACCGCTATTTTTCGAGAAGTACTTGTCGGATATTTCTCAAATTTTACATGCATGGTTCCCTTGGTGCGTAGGAGTGTCATCATGCTGATTTTGAGCGAATGATCAGAAAAACAATATGCCCGCCAGGCAGCCATCTTGGATTTTGATAATTGGAGTTTGTTACTTCTATTTCTCAGAAAGTACTGAAGGGATCTGTCTCAAATTTCATAGATAGGTTTTCCATAGGAACCTAGTTGTGCATATGGCATTTTGGGAGCGATCCATCAACAAGATGGCCAGCGGGCAGCAACTGGACTTTGATGTTTAGAGTTTAAAAAAAAACAGAGAAAAGATACTTCTTTCCATTGTCAGACATAGATCATTCTTTGGAAGGCTGCCAAAATCCCTCTAGGTTATCTTATACTATACTGTCATCAGTCATTTTCTATTTGTAAGGCACATTGAGTGGGGCCCTTTCTACCATGTCACTGTGTTCTAGTCAGAGTTTTAGTAGTAATTGTAATTAGAGTTAGTATGGTACATTGTAATTAGAGTTAGTATGGTACATTGTAATTAGAGTTAGTATGGTACATTGTAATTAGAGTTAGTATGGTACATTGTAATTAGAGTTAGTATGGTACATTGTAATTAGAGTTAGTATGGTACATTGTAATTAGAGTTAGTATGGTACATTGTAATTAGAGTTAGTATGGTACATTGTAATTAGAGTTAGTATGGTACATTGTAATTAGAGTTAGTATGGTACATTGTAATTAGAGTTAGTTCGGTACATTGTAATTAGAATTAGTATGGTACATTGTAATTAGAGTTAGTATGGTACATTGTAATTAGAGTTAGTATGGTACATTGTAATTAGAGTTAGTATGGTACATTGTAATTAGAGTTAGTATGGTACATTGTAATTAGAGTTAGTATGGTACATTGTAATTAGAGTTAGTATGGTACATTGTAATTAGAGTTAGTATGGTACATTGTAATTAGAGTTAGTATGGTACATTGTAATTAGAGTTAGTATGGTACATTGTAATTAGAGTTAGTATGGTAACTAGAGTTGAGTATGGTACATTGTAATTAGAGTTAGTATGGTACATTGTTAATTAGGAGTTTTTAGTGGATACATTGTAATTAGGAGTTGGTTCGGTACATTGTAATTAGAGTTAGTACGGTACATTGTAATTAGAATTAGTATGGTACATTGTAATTAGAGTTAGTACGGTACATTGTAATTAGAATTAGTATGGTACATTGTAATTAGAGTTAGTACGGTACATTGTAATTAGAGTTAGTATGGTACATTGTAATTAGAGTTAGTATGGTACATTGTAATTAGAGTTAGTATGGTACATTGTAATTAGACTTAGTATGATACATTATAATTAGAGTTAGTACATTGTAATTAGGGTTAGTACATTGTAATTAGGTACATTGTAATTAGTATGGTACATTGTATTATGAGTACATTGATGGTACATTGTAATTAGAGTTAGTATGGTACATTGTAATTAGAGTTAGTATGGTACATTGTAATTAGGTAGTTAGTTATGTTACATTAGTACAAATTAGAGTTCGTATGGTACGTTGTAATTAGAGTTAGTATGGTTACATTGTAATTAGAGTTAGTATGGTACATTGTAATAGAGTGTTATTATGGTACATTGTAATTAGAGTTATTACAGGGTAATGGTACATTGTAATTAATGAGTTAGTTGGTACATTGTTATAGGAGTTTTTATGGTACATTGTAATTAGTATGGTTACACTGCCCACATGGGATTAGTATGATACATTTAATTAGACTTAGTATAATTAGATTGTACATTGTAATTAGAGTTAGTATGGTACATTGTAAATTAGAGTTAGTATTGGTACATTGTAATTAGAGTTAGTTGGTACATTGTAATTAGAGTTAGTATGGCTACATTGTCATTAGAAGTTAGTACCGTTTGTTAGTTTGGTACATTGTAATAAGAGTTATTATGGTACATTGTAGAGTTTGTATGGTACATTGTAATGAGGAGTTAGTATGTACTTTCGATTACATTGTAATTAGACAATTGTTAGTTAGTATTGTCGGTACATTGTAATTAGAGTTAGTACGCTACATTGGTACACATTGTAATTAGAGTTAGTACGACTATATTGTAATAATAGTTAGTATGGTACATTGTAATTAGAGTTAGTTCGGTACATTGTAATTAGAATTAGTATGGTACATTGTAATTAGACTTGGGTCGGAACATTGTAATTAGAATTAATATGATACATTGTAATTAGACTTAGTTCGGTACATTGTAATTAGAGTTAGTATGGTACATTGTAATTAGAATTAGTACAATACATTATAATTAGAGTTAGTGTGGTACATTGTAATTAGAATTAGTATGGCTCATTGTAATTAGAGTTAGTAAGATACATTGTAATTAGACTTAGTTCGGTACATTGTAATTAGACTTAGGTCGGTACATTGTAATTAGAATTAGTATGATACATTGTAATTAGACTTAAGTCCATATAGATACATTTGTAATACATTGAGTTAGTTCTATGGTACATTGTAATTAGAGTTAAGTATGGTACATTGTAATTGAGATTTGTACGATACATTATAATTAGAGTTAGTGCGGTACATTGTAAATAGAATTAGTATGGCACATTGAAATTAGAGTTAGTAAGATACATTGTAATTAGACTTAGTATTGTACATTGTAATTAGAATTAGATGGTAACATTGTAATTAGAATTACGTATGATACATTTGTAATTAGAGTTAGTAAGGAGACATTGTAATTAGACTTGTATGGTACATTGTAGTATTAGAGTAGTTTGGTACATTGTAATTAGAGTTAGTATGGTACAATTGTAATTAGAACTTGTTCGTACATTGTAATTAGAATTAGGTAGGTACATTGTATATTGACATTAATATGGGCACATTTGTAATAGTCTTAGTAGATTACATTGTAATTAGATTAGTATGGTACATTGTAATTAGACTTAGTTCCGGTACATTGTAATTAGAATTAGTATGGTATATTGTAATTAGACTTAGTTCGGTACATTGTAATTGGAATTAGTATGGTACATTGTTATGAGACTTAGTTGGTACAGCTGACTTAGTGGTACATGGTATCGCGATGATGAGATGTTGTACTAAAAAAACTTGGTATACTTATTACTCAACACTATGGGTACATTGTATATTAATTGTAGACTTGTTTGAGTATTTTATGGTTTAAAATTTTCAAATGGAGAGCATGATTGTAACTGGTTTAATTACAATCTATGGAGAATAATAACTGCATTGATGGAGATATGGATTGATTACGGTAAGGAGTGTTCAATTTGGACTCCCTCTTTATACCACAACATTATAATAATTATAGTATTTGGAATACCACAACTGGTAAGGAGAATTCAGGTCTCTCCTCTTTCAATAACATAACATAACATCATATTATAGTATGGTAAGGAAAACTTAGTCTCCTCTTTATAACACAACATCATGTTATAGTATGGTAAGGAGAATTTAGTCTCCTCTTTATAACACAACATCATGTTATAGTATGGTAAGGAGAATTTGGTCTCCTCTTTATAACACAACATCATGTTATAGTATGGTAAGGAGAATTTAGTCTCCTCTTTATAACACAACATCATATTATAGTATGGTAAGGAGAATTTAGTCTCCTCTTTATAACATAACATCATATTATAGTATGGTAAGGAGAACTTAGTCTCCTCTTTATAACACAGACATCATATTATGTTAGTATGGGTAAGGAGAATTTAGTCTCCTCTTTATAACATAACATCATATTATAGTATGGTAAGGAGAATTTAGGTCTCCTCTTTATAACACAAACATCATGTTATAGTATGGTAAAGAGAACTTAGTCTCCTCTTTATAACATAGCATCATATTATGTTATGGAATATGGTAAGGAGAATTTGGTCTCCTCTTTATAACACAACATCATATTATAGTATGGTAAGGAGAATTTAGTCTCCTCTTTATAACATAACATCATATTATAGTATGGTAAGGAGAATTTAGTCTCCTCTTTATAACATAACATCATATTATAGTATGGTAAGGAGAATTTAGTCTCCTCTTTATAACATAACATCATATTATAGTATGGTAAGGAGAATTTAGTCTCCTCTTTATAACATAACATCATATTATAGTATGGTAAGGAGAATTTAGTCTCCTCTTTATAACATAACATCATATTATAGTATGGTAAGGAGAATTTAGTCTCCTCTTTATAACATAACATCATATTATAGTATGGTAAGGAGAATTTGGTCTCCTCTTTATAACACAACATCATGTTATAGTATGGTAAAGAGAACTTAGTCTCCTCTTTATAACATAGCATCATATTATGTTATGGAATATGGTAAGGAGAATTTGGTCTCCTCTTTATAACACAACATCATATTATAGTATGGTAAGGAGAATTTAGTCTCCTCTTTATAACATAACATCATATTATAGTAATGGTAAGGAATAGTATGTAAGGAGAAATTTAGTCTTATTTATGGGATTGTAAAGTTGGTAAGGAGAATGTTAGTTCACCTCTTTATACACAACATGTAATTAGTTATAGTATTGGTACAATTAGACAGTCTGGTTTTATAGTATGGTATTTAATAATGAAGGAGACATTTAATCTCTTTATAAACATAACATTGATTATTACAAACATCATTAGTTCCTATTTATGCATGATGTATAGTATGGAGCAATGGAGAATTTAGTAATCCTTTTATTTTAAAACATCATATTATAACATTAAGATGAAATTTGTCTAGTCTCAACATTGTATAACATAATGTAATGGTGTTATGGTAGTATGAGTAAGGAGAATTTAGTTCCTCTTTATAACATAACATTCTTTATCATGTTATAGTATAGTAAGGAGAATTTAGTCTAAACCTTTTATAACACAACATCATATTATAGTTAGTATGGTAAGGAGAATTTAGTACCTCTTTGTAAACAAGAAT
>NW_027188702.1:0-15004 GCF_041381155.1 Argopecten irradians | reverse complement strand
AATCCTCTATGAATTTAATAAAAAAAACAATGTACAATTAAGGAAAATGATGTTCATTGTTATAGGTTACAAGATTGCTGATCAGAATTACAGCGAATTTAATGTTCTTTTGTCCTTAACTGGCTATACTATATACAAACATTATCATATTTCTAACAGAAGAGTTGACAATTGTTCTATTGTTTCCCTTTTCAAACTATATATCTCGATAGAAAGTTACTGTTACAACGATACAGAGATATGAAATTATTAAAGGAACAATTCAGTCTTAGAGAACATTATATATCGGAAAAAACCCAATTCTAATGGTAATTAGATCTATCGGTTTTACTGTGATATGCCAGGAAAGCCCATGGTGGTGAAATGCGTGTGAAATGTTCAAACTCGCTCGCTGTCCGCCATTACACATTGTGGTCGAACATCTTGTATGCCGAACCCTGTCCCTTGCTCGTAGAGTAATGCAACTTTTGTCTAGAACTGCTCAAATCGCTCTGACAGTAGTGTGTTTACCTTATTCAGTGAATTATTTTGCCTAAAAATCATGTTATCACCTCCTCAGTGTTATGTAGTTCATTTGTTTAACGTCCGTGACTTTGGCTCGGGTATCGGTACAGCGTACATATTGTACCTGCTTAATCGTATTGATCAACATTTTGTAATTACAACGGTATCAATTAAAATACTAAAAAATGATGTGGAATTTGCTAATATTTTATGTTATATGTTTCATAAGAAATATAGAAGAATACATTTATGCCATATTTTGCTTCTTGGTTATGTGAAAGAATTGGCCTGAGTGAATTGTCCCTTTAAAGAATATGTCAATGTTCTTAAATGAAGAACAAAATAATTAAAAAGATGATTAAAAGAATAAATGAATAAAACATTGTGCAATGATGATAAACCTTGGGGCTCTGAGCGCTTCGCGCTTAAATTGTAGTTATAACAGTTTAATGTATAGATTTTAAATGTAAAAGATGGTGGTCGAGATAAGATCGTAGTTATTGATTTATAGAGATAAGTAGAGAGAATGCTGAGATGTATGTATAAGAATTGTATTGAAAGTGAATGTTTTAAATCCAAGAGTCAAAACAGAAAATATAATACTTGTTTTATATACGTCTGACAGGTGTAATGAGCCAATATCTGAGCACGAAAAACAAAAACAAAAAAATTCCTCACAATATGTTAGATCAAGGTGAAAAGACTCAAGTCAGCTAAGTATTTAAACTATATGAGAGTGCAGAAATACCTAACATTTAATTGAATCCTCTACGAATTTAATAAAAAACAACCATACATGGTAACACCTGATATTGATATAAAGGAATATTTGACATCTATTGAGATAAACACATACTTCAATGTCTTCTTTAACTTACTTACAAAGAGTATCGAAATAGGGAAGCATTGGTATTTAATAATATTATCAATACTTCAAATATGTATGAGAACACAAGTATTGTAACAACATCTACTTAACATATTTTATGAATGTTTTGTTATTTATCCTGTATTAGTTTGTACTCTATACAATGTTTGAGAATATTTCAGGAGTATTCTAACGACATCTACTTACAATCAACACTTTGCCGATGGAGTAGGTGTCTGGTTCTTCTTGGGAAACTTTGGCTCCGTACCAGAAAGCCAGAGCATAGGTACAAAATATGACAAAGTAAACCACTCCCATGGATACGCCATTCCCCAGAGCTTTTTTTATACCAAAGTCACGGGCCTCAGACAGTGACGCACTATATCTGTAAAATTCACATTGGTCTTTTATATGTAGCAAACATATATCAATCATTTTATTAAAGTAGTATTGACTAAACCTGAATACCTGTTGGTTAAATATATGATTTCATGATATATATATAGAAACCAGTTTTGGATTTTTGTATTATTTTTAGTAGCTGGTTCTACCTTAATTTACAACATGTTGGAATCAATTATGTCGCGTTAGTTAATCAACTCCAAAATATTTCCGCAATTGTTCCATCTTTGACATTGTTGACTCATCTTTTTTTCAGCTTATAAAGATAATTAAGACTTTCAAAATGCACAGATATTTATTTCTGTTTATAACCAATTAATATTAAAAGATTCGCAGCTGGTAGCTGAGATAGCAATTACTTTAAAGAAGCATTTATAGCAATGTTAAAGTGTTTTTTTGGCCTTCAACAGCTTCGGGCCAGTGAGTTTTTACTAAGCTTTGAAGAGAAAACTTTTAAGAACTGAAAATGAAAAACCCATTTAATTTTCTATTCACAAATAAATTAAAATAAAATAATGATGATGCATTTGTATTATTCTAGTGTTTAAGTCTAGAACATACTTGTGACTTGTTTTATTTGTATAATCCTAGTGATTAAGTCTAGAACATACTTGTGACTTGTTTTATTTGTATAATCCTAGTGATTAAGTCTAGAACATACTTGTGACTTTGTTTTATTTTGTATATATAATCTACTGATTATTCTGAACATACTAATGACTGTAATTCTAGTGAATTAAGTCTAGAACTTGTACTTGTGATCACTTGATTTATTCCTCTGCATATGTATTATTCTAGTGATTTCATGTCTATAGAACCAAAACAAAAGTACTTGTCTTAGACTTTAATGGTTGATATTTTTTTTAATCTCACCACCAATATAATGCCCTGACCACAGTTCATTTGTTATGGAAGCTGAGTAATTCTCCCAAACAGCAAAGTTTTAATATGTAGTTTTTTTGGGCCAAAAACTTTTTTTAAGCAAAAAAAAACAATTGATTTTTTTTACTGCAGCCATTAAATTTTAACCTTCACATAGATTAGTATTCTTTAACTGAAATAGATAAGTGTTCTTGTGTATTTATACATATGTCACACCTTGTGTAGGTGTACATATCATATGTCACACCTTGTGTATTGGTGTATGTATACAATTTGTCACACCTTGTGTATGTATATCATATGTCACACCTTGTGTATGTATACATATGGTCACACTTTGTGTATGTATACATATGTAACACCTTGTGCAACATACAAATGGTCACACCTTGTAATGTATTGTTAACTTGTGTATGTATACATATCTCATGCATCATGTGTATGTAGACATATGTCACTCCTTGTGTGCAAGTTTACATATGTCACACCTTGTAATCCATACATAATGCACATTTGGTGTAAATACATAACCTCACACCTTGTGTCTGTAACATATAACTGTGTGTTATACAATGTTACCTTGTGTATGTTTACATATGTCATATGTCAACTTTGTGTTTGTATACATATGTCAACACCTTGTTAGTTTATGTATACATAATGATCACACCTTGTGTATGTATACATATGTCACAGCCTTGTGTATGTATACATATGTCACACCTTGTGTATGTATACATATGTCACACCTTGTGTATGTATACATATGTCACACCTTGTGTATGTATACATATGTCACACCTTGTGTATGTATACATATGTCACACCTTGTGTATGTATACATATGTCACACCTTGTGTATGTAGGTGTATGTATACATATGTCACACCTTGTGTATGTAGGTGTATGTATACATATGTCACACCTTGTGTATGTATACATATGTCACACCTTGTGTATGTATACATATGTCACACCTTGTGTATGTATACATATGTCACACCTTGTGTATGTATACATATGTCACACCTTGTGTATGTATACATATGTCACACCTTGTGTATGTATACATATGTCACACCTTGTGTATGTATACATATGTCACACCTTGTGTATGTATACATATGTCATACTTTGTGTATGTATACATATGTCACACCTTGTGTATGTATACATATGTCACACCTTGTTCATATATAATACATATGTCACACCTTGTGTATGTATCCATATGTCACACCTTGTGTATGTAGGTGTATGTATACATATGTCACACCTTGTGTATGTACATATGTATGTATATCATATGTCACACCTCGTGTATGTATGTCACACCTTGTGTATGTAGGTACATATGTCACACCTCTGTTAATGTATAATACCATATGTCACACATTGTGTGTATTGTACATGTATGTCACACACATTGTGTATGTAGGTGTATGTCACACTTTGTTGATGTGTAATACATATGTCACACCTTGTTGTATGTATACATATGTCACACCCTTGTGTAGTGGGGTATGTATTACATATGTCTGTCACACCTTGTGTATGTATACATATGTCTCACCTTGTGTATGTAAGGTGTATGTATGCATTAGTCACACCTTGTGTATGTATACCATATGTCCACACCCTTGTGTATGTGTACATATGTTACATTGTGTATGTCATATGTACCACCGTTGTGTATGTATACATATGTCCCACACCTTGTGTATGTATACACCTATGTATCACACCTTTGTGTATAGGTGTATACATATGTCACACCTTGTGTATGTATACATATGTCACACCTTGTGTATGTATACATATGTCACACTATTGGTGATTTCGATATGTATAACATTGTGTTACACATCACCATTGTAGGTGTATTGTATACATATGTTACACCTTGTGTATGTATAACACATATGTCACACCTAGTGTGTAATGTATACATATGTCACAACCTTGTGTGTATACATATGTTAAAACATATGTATACATATGTCACACTTTGTGTATGTATACATATGTCACACCTTTGTGTATGTATACATATGTCACACCTTGTGTATGTATACATATGTCACACAAATGTGTATGTATACATATGTACACCTTGTGTATGTATGTATTGTGTAATGTATACATATGTCACACCTTGTGTATGTATACATATGTCACACCTTGTGTATGTATACATATGTCACACTTTGTGTATGTATACATATGTCACAATTTGTGTATGTATACATATGTCACACCTTGTGTATGTATACATATGTCACACCTTGTGTATGTATACATATGTCACACCTTGTGTATGTATTATGTCTACACCTTGTGTATGTTTACATATGTCACACCTTGTGTATGTAGGTGTATGTAATATACATATGTGTACACTTGTGTCATCACATTGTGTATGGTATACATATGTCACACCTTGTATGTATGTATACATACATATGTCACACCTTGTGTATGTATCCATATGTCACACCTTGTGTATGTAGGTGTATGTATACATATGTCACACCTTGTGTATGTATACATATGTCACACCTTGTGTATGTATACATATGTCACACCTTGTGTATGTAGGTATGTATTACATATGTCACACCTTGTGTATGTATACAAGATATTGTATGTAGTACATATGTCACACCTTGTGTATGTATAATATGTCATATGTATACACACACCTTGTGTCTGTATATCATATGTACACCTTGTGTATGTATACACCTTGTGTATGTCACACTTTGTGTATGTATAACATATGTCACATTTTGTGTATATATAATATGTCTCTCCTGGTCACACATATGTCAACAATCATTGTGTATGTAGGGTGTTCATGTATACATTATGTCACACCTTGTGTATGTATACCATATGTATACATATGTCACACCTTGTGTATGTATACATATGTCACACCTTGTGTATGTATACATATGTCACACCTTGTGTATGTATACATATGTCACACCTTGTTCATGTATAATACATATGTCACACCTTGTGTATGTATCCATATGTCACACCTTGTGTATGTAGGTGTATGTATAACATATGTCACAGCCTTGTGTATGTATACATATGTCACACCTTGTGTATTCTATGTAGGTGTATGTATACATATGTTCACACCTTGTGTCATGTGTACACTGTTATATACGAAATGTCACACCTTGTGTATGTAGGTGTATGTATACATATGTCACACCTTGTGTATGTATACATATGTCACACCTTGTGTATGTATACATATGTCACACCTTGTGTATGTAGGTGTATGTATACATATGTCACACCTTGTGTATGTATACATATGTCACACCTTGTGTATGTATACATATGTCACACCTTGTGTATGTATACATATGTCACACCTTGTGTATGTATCCATATGTCACACCTTGTGTATGTAGGTGTATGTATACATATGTCACACCTTGTGTATGTAGGTGTATGTATACATATGTCACACCTTGTGTATGTAGGTGTATGTATACATATGTCACACCTTGTGTATGTAGGTGTATGTATACATATGTCACACCTTGTGTATGTAGGTGTATGTATACATATGTCACACCTTGTGTATGTATACATATGTCACACCTTGTGTATGTATACATATGTCATGTATGTATACATATGTCACACCTTGTGTATGTATACATATGTCACACCTTGTGTATGTAGGTGTATGTATACATATGTCACACCTTGTGTATGTATACATATGTCACACCTTGTGTTTGTATATATATGTCATACCTATGTCACACCTGTATCCATATGTTTCAGGTGTATGTATACATATACATATGTCACACCTTGTGTATGTAGGTGTATGTATACATATGTATCACACCTTGTGTATGTATACATATGTCACACCTTGTGTATGTATACATATGTCACACCTTGTGTATGTATACATATGTCACACCTTGTGTATGTATACATATGTCACACCTTGTGTATGTAGGTGTATGTATACATATGTCACACCTTGTGTATGTATACATATGTCACACCTTGTGTATGTATACATATGTCACACCTTGTGTATGTATACATATGTCACACCTTGTGTATGTATACATATGTCACACCTTGTGTATATATATGTACACCTGTGGTATGTATACATATGTCACACCTTGTGTATGTATACATATGTCACACCTTGTGGTATGTATACATATGTCACACACCTTGTGTATGGATACACATATGTCAACACCTTGTGTATGTATTACTCGATGTCACACCTTGTGTATGTATACATATGTCACCACTTTGTGTATGTTACATACTGTCACAACCATGTGTATGTCATAATGTCACACCTTGTGTAATGTATACATATGTCACACCATGTATGTTTACATTTGTCACACCTTGTGTATGTATACTTATGTCACACCTTGTGTATGTTTACATATGTCACACCTTGTGTATGTATACATATGTCACACCTTGTGTATGTATACATATGTCACACCTTGTGTATGTATACATATGTCACACCTTGTGTATGTATACATATGTCACACCTTGTGTATGTATACATATGTCACACCTTGTGTATGTATACATGTATGTCACTCCTTGTGTATGTATACATATGTCACACCTTGTGTATGTATATGTCACCACCTTGTTTGTATGTATACATATGTCACACCTTGTGTATGTTATACATATGTCACAATTTTGTGTATGTATACATATGTCACACCTTGTGTTTGTATACATTATGTTTACAATTGTGTATGTATACATATGTCCACCCTTGTGTATGTATACATATAGTCACACCTTGTGTATGTATACATATGTCACACCTTTGTGTATGTTATATGTCACTATGTGGTATTAGGTACTGAATCTGTTTGTCACCCTTGTGTATGTATACATATGTCACACCTTGTGTATGTATACATATGTCATACCTTATGTGTATGTATACATATGTCACCACATACATGTATACAATATGTCACAACCTTGTGTATGTATACATAATGTCACACCTTTGTGTATGTATTACACTATGTCACACCACACAAAGTATGTATATCATGTGTACACACAACAAGTGTATGTATACATATGTATACATACACAAGGTGTGTATGTATACATACATAACACCTTGTGATATCTGTATGTATACACAAGGTCAAACCTTAGTATGTATGTATGTATACATAAGTCACAAGGTGTGACATATGTATACAACCATATGTCACAGGTTTGTGTATAATATATTATCATACACCTTGTGTATGTAATGATGTCACACCTATGTATGTTAGTGACATATGTATACATATGTCACAAAGGTGTGTAGTATATGTATACAGATATCACACCTTGTGTATGTATACATACACATTGTGTGTATATGTATACATACACACTTACACTTGTGGACATATGTATACATTCACAAGGTGTAACATATGTATACATACACAATGTGTACATATGTCACACATACAACAAGGGGTGTAGGTTTACTTTGTCAACACCGTGTGTATACATATGTCACACCTTGTGTACATACACAGTAGGTGTGGACATAGTTATACATACACAAGGTGTGACATATGTATATGTACACAAATAAACAAGGGTGTCTGTGACATATGTATACATACACAAGGTGTGTGATGCTATGTATACACTACATCAAGGTGTGATGTATACATATGTCACACCTGTGTGATGTATGTATACATATGTGACAAGGTGTGACATATGTATACATATGTATAGCACACCTTGTGTACATATGGATACATACACACAGGGTGTGTATGTATACATAATGTTTATACATACAATACATATGACCAAATACACTTGTGTATGACATATGAGATACATACACCATACACCTTGTAATATAGGAAGGTATGTATGTCAACATGTGATATATGTATACATATGTCACAAGGTGTGACATATGTATAGTCATACACACCTCTGTACACAAGTGTGACATATGTTATACATGTAACACAAGGTGTGACATATTGTATACATACACACAAGGTGTGACTTATGTATACATACACAAGGTGTGACATATGTGTACATACAACTAGGTGTGACTCAATGTATGACACAGAAGGTGTGTGACATATGTATACATACACAAGGTGAGTAGACATACATATACATACACAAGGTGTGACACATATGTATACATACACACCTACATAACATATGTATACATACACAAGGTGTGAAATATGTATACATACACAAGGTGTGACATATGTATACATACACAAGGGTGTGACATATGTATTACATATACATACACACGGGTGTGACATGTGTATACATACACCTACACTACACAAGGGTGTGACATATGTATGTATACATGGACATACATATGTATTATACATGAAATCGGTGTGACAATATGTGTATACACAAGGTGTGACATACATACACACAAGGTGTGACATATGGTATACATACACCTACACAAGGTGTGGACATATGTATTACATTACACAAGGTGTGTGACATATGTATACACACACAAGGTGTGACATGATGTGTGGTGTGACATATGTATACATACAGGTGTGGACATATGTATACACATACACAAGGTGTGACATATGTATACATACACAAGGGTGTATACATACACCTATACATACACAAGGTATGACATATGTATACATACACAAGGTGTGACATATGTATACATACACAAATGTTGTGACATATGTATACATACACACAAGGTGTGACATATGTATACATACACAAGGTGTGACATATGTATACATACACAAGGTGTGACATATGTATACATACACAAGGTGTGACATATGTATACATACACAAGGTGTGACATATGTATACATACACAAGGTGTGACATATGTATACATACACAAGGTGTGACATATGTATACATACACCTACATACACAAGGTGTGACATATGTATACATACACCTACATACACAAGGTGTGATATCTGTATACATACACAAGGTGTGACATATGTATACATACACAAGGTGTGACATATGTATACATACACCTACATACACAAGGTGTGACATATGTATACATACACAAGGTGTGACATATGTATACATACATACACAAGGTGTGACATATGTATACATACACAAGGTGTAGTGTTTACATATGTATACATACACAAGGTGTGACATATGTATTCATACACAAGTGTGTACACATTTGTATACATACACATATGTGTATGTACATGAACAAGGTGTGACATATGTATACATACACAAGGGTGTGACATATGTATACATACACAAGGTGTGACATATGTATACATACACAAGGTGTGACATATGTATACATACACCTACATACACAAGGTGTGACATATGTATACATACACAAGGTGTGACATATGTATACATACACAAGGTGTGACATATGTATACATACACAAGGTGTGACATATGTATACATACACAAGGTGTGACATATGTATACATACACCTACATACACAAGGTGTGACATATGTATACATACACAAGGTGTGACATATGTATACATACACAAGGTGTGACATATGTATACATACACAAGGTGTGACATATGTATACATACACAAGGTGTGACATATGTATACATACACAAGGTGTGACATATGTATACATACACCTACATACACAAGGTGTGACATATGTATACATACACAAGGTGTGACATATGTATACATACACAAAGTGTGAACATATGTATACATACACAAGGTGTGACATATGTATACATACACAAAGTGTGTACATAAGTTTGTGACATGGTATACATACAAAGGTGGTGACATATGGATGTATACATGAACATGGTGTGACATACATACATACACAAGGTGTGACATATGTATACATACATACACAAGGTGTGACATATGTATACATACACAAGGTGTGGGGGACCTCACTGTATACATAAACAAGGTGTGACATATGTATAACATACACCTACATACACAAGGTGTGGACATATGTATATATACACACATGTGTGACATATGTATACATACACAAGGTGTGACATATGTATACATACACAAGGTGTGACATATGTATACATACACCTACATACACAAGGTGTGACATATGTATACATACACCTACATACACAAGGTGTGACATATGTATACATACACAAGGTGTGACATATGTATACATACACAAGGTGTGACATATGTATACATACACAAGGTGTGACATATGTATACATACACAAGGTGTGACATATGTATACATACACAAGGTGTGACATATGTATACATACACATGTGACATACACCTACATTACACAAGGTGTGACATATGTATACATACACACCTGACATATGTATACATACAAGGTGTGACATATGTATACATACACAAGGTGTGACATATGTATACATACACAAGGTGCTGAAATATGTATACATACACAAGGCCCTGTGACATATGTATACATACACCTAAGGTGTGACATATGTATGTATACATACACAAGGTGTGTGACATATGTATACATACACAACAAGGTGTGACATATGTGTGTCATATATGTATTCATACACAGGTGTGACATATGTATACATACACAAGGTGTGACATATGTATACATACACAAGGTGTGACATATGTATACATACACAAGGTGTGACATATGTATACATACACAAGGTGTGACATATGTATACATACACAAGGTGTGACATATGTATACATACACAAGGTGTGACATATGTATACATACACAAGGTGTGACATATGTATACATACACAAGGTGTGACATATGTATACATACACAAGGTGTGACATATGTATACATACACAAGGTGTGACATATGTATACATACACAAGGTGTGACATATGTATACATACACAAGGTGTGACATATGTATACATACACAAGGTGTGACATATGTATACATACACAAGGTGTGACATATGTATACATACACAAGGTGTGACATATGTATACATACACAAGGTGTGACATATGTATACATACACAAGGTGTGACATATGTATACATACACAAGGTGTGACATATGTATACATACACAAGGTGTGACATATGTATACATACACAAGGTGTGACATATGTATACATACACAAGGTGTGACATATGTATACATACACAAGGTGTGACATATGTATACATACACAAGGTGTGACATATGTATACATACACAAGGTGTGACATATGTATACATACACAAGGTGTGACATATGTATACATACACAAGGTGTGACATATGTATACATACACAAGGTGTGACATATGTATACATACACAAGGTGTGACATATGTATACATACACAAGGTGTGACATATGTATACATACACAAGGTGTGACATATGTATACATACACAAGGTGTGACATATGTATACATACACAAGGTGTGACATATGTATACATACACAAGGTGTGACATATGTATACATACACAAGGTGTGACATATGTATACATACACAAGGTGTGACATATGTATACATACACAATACACAAGGTGTGACATATGTATACATACACAAGGTGTGACATATGTATACATACACAAGGTGTGACATATGTATACATACACAAGGTGTGACATATGTATACATACACAAGGTGTGACATATGTATACATACACAAGGTGTGACATATGTATACATACACCTACATACACAAGGTGTGACATATGTATACATACACAAGGTGTGACATATGTATACATACACAAGGTGTGACATATGTATACATACACCTACATACACAAGGTGTGACATATGTATACATACACCTACATACACAAGGTGTGACATATGTATACATACACCTACATACACAAGGTGTGACATATGTATACATACACAAGAGTGTGACATATAACATGTGACAAAAGGTGTGACATATGTATACATACACAAGGTGTGACATATGTATACATACACAAGGTGTGACATATGTATACATACACAAGGTGTGACATATGTATACATACACAAGGTGTGACATATGTATATACAACATACAAGGTGTGACATAATGTATACATACACAAAAGGTGTGACATATGTATACATAACATCAAGGTGTAGACATACATACAAAAGGTGTTGAATATATATTATACACCTACTTACACAAGGTGTGACATATACATGTATACATACACAAGGTGTGACAGACATATGTATACATACACAAGGTGTGACATATGTATACATACACAAGGTGTGACATATGTATACATACACAAGGTGTGACATATGTATACATACACAAGGTGTAACATATGTATACATACACAAGGTGTGACATATGTATACATACACAAGGTGTGACATATGTATACATACACAAGGTGTGACATATGTATACATACACAAGGTGTGACATATGTATACATACACAAGGTGTGACATATGTATACATACACAAGGTGTGACATATGTATACATACACAAGGTGTGACATATGTATACATACACAAGGTGTGACATATGTATACATACACAAGGTGTGACATATGTATACATACACAAGGTGTGACATATGTATACATACACAAGGTGTGACATACACCTACATACACAAGGTGTGACATATGTATACATACACAAGGTGTGACATATGTATACATACACAAGGTGTGACATATGTATACATACACCTACATACACAAGGTGTGACATATGTATACATACACCTACATACACAAGGTGTGACATATGTATACATACACACAAGGTGTGACATATGTATACATACACAAGGTGTGACATATGTATACATACACAAGGTGTGACATATGTATACATACACAAGGTGTGACATATGTATACATACACAAGGTGTGACATATGTATACATACACAAAGTGTGACATATGTATACATACACAAGGTGTGACATATGTATACATACACAAGGTGTGACATATGTATACATACACAAGGTGTGACATATGTATACATACACAAGGTGTGACATATGTATACATACACAAGGTGTGACATATGTATACATACACAAGGTGTGACATATGTATACATACACAAGGTGTGACATATGTATACATACACAAGGTGTGACATATGTATACATACACCTACATACACAAGGTGTGACATATGTATACATACACAAGGTGTGACAATGATATACATACACAAGGTACGGTGACATTATGTATACATACACAAAGGTGTGTCATATGGTACCATATGTATACATACACAAGGTGTAACATATGCACTATACATACACAAAGGTGACTTATGACATATTAACATACATACACATACAAAGGTGTGACATATGTATACATACACAAGGTGTGACATATGTATACATATACATACAAGGTGTGACATATGTATACATACACAAGGTGTTTGACATATGTATACAATACACAAGGTGTGACATTGTATACATATGGTGTGACATACCAATACATAACACAAGGTGTGACATATGTATACATACACAAGGTGTGACATATGTATACATACACCTACATACACAAGGTGTGACATATGTATACATACACAAGGTGTGACATATGTATACATACACAAGGTGTGACATATGTATACATACACCAACATACACAAGTGTATACATATATTAATAACTTGACATATGTATACATACACAAGGTGTGACACATATGTATACATACACAACAAGGTGTGACATATGTATACATACAATCAAGGTGTGACATATGTATACATACACAAGGTGTGACATATGTATACATACATGAACAAGGTGTGACATATGTATACATACACAAGGTGTGACATATGTATACATGACACCAAGGTATGACATATGTATACATACACAAGGTGTATACATACACAAGGTGTGACATCTGTACATACATACATAACAAGGTGTGACATATGTATACATACACAAGGTTTGACAAATGTACATATGTTTACACATACACCTATATACACAAGGTGTGACATATGTATACATACACCTACATACACAAGGTGTGTGACATTTATGTATACATACACCACAATTGTGACATATGTATACATACACAAAGTTGTGACATATGTAATACCATTACACAAGGTGTGACATATGTATACAAACACAAAAGGTGTGACCATATGTATACATACACAAAGTGTGACCATATGTAAATCCATACACAAGTGTGACATAACATACCTTAATACACAAGGTGTGACATATGTATACATACACAAGCGTGTGACATATGTATACATACACAAGGTGTGACATATGTATACATACACAAGGTGTGAC
>NW_027188701.1:0-15026 GCF_041381155.1 Argopecten irradians | reverse complement strand
TAATAGACCGATACTTTTTTTAATGTAGAAATACTTGATGACCGATACTGAATGTAGACCGATCCTTTTTACCATACTTTTTCTTCCTTTTTTTGGAAATTGCATTGTATACATGATGGAATCCCTATATTTTAACAACACACAAACAAAAGCGCATATTTTTAAATGTAGATCGTTACATTTTCTAAATGTAGACCGTGTGACTGTAGATTATATTTTAAAATGTATATACTTTGTAAATTTTTGTAGACCGATACAAATGAAGCCGATATATGTTATACTTTTCTAAATGTAGACCAACACATTCAAATGTAGAATACAAAATGCTTACTATACAATTTACCAAGGTGTTTTGTAATACCGACGACAAAGACCGATACTCAAATGTGAGACCGATTTTGGCACTGTACATTCGAAAATTAGACATCACCTTTTTAAATGTAGTTCGATACTTTTTATTTAATGTAGACCGATACTTTTCTAAATATGATCGATACTTTTTTAAATGTAGACCGATATGAATTTTTGTTTCATTATTTTTAAATGTATATTTTTTTAAATGTAGACCGATACTTTTCTAAATGTAGATCCGATACTTTTTCTAAATGTAGACCATACTTTTCTAAATGTAGACCGATATCATTTTATTAAATATATTTGATTTGATTTGTAGACCGATACAATGTAGACATACTTTTCTTGTATCATACTTTTTTATTGTCCGATTTTTTCAAATGGACCGATACTTTTTAAATTGTAGATCTTACTTTTTTATTAGACCGATATCAATCGATACTTTCTAATGTAGACACGATACTTTTTGGTGACACATATATTTAAATGATTTTTTACATCTACCATACTTTTTTTTAAATTTATTTGTAGTGTTACATTGTTTATTTGTAGACCGATTTTTCGTAATGTAGACCGATACTTCATTTTTTTATGTTGATACTTGTTTCATTTAATTTAGTATAACCCGATATAATTTTTTTAAATGTATGACCGATTTTTTTTAATGTAGAATGTATTTTTTTATAATAGACCGAAAAAATGTATAACCATACTTGAAAATGTAACCGTATAACCATATAATGGAAAATTTTAACCATATTTATTTTATGTTGACCATATTTTTTGAATTTAACCATACTTGAAAAAGTATATTAGTATATCAATTTAATAAAAACGTATAAACCATACAATTAAATAGTATAACCATATAATGGAAAAGTATAACCATATAATGGAAAAAGTATAACCATATAATGGAAAAGTATAACCATAAATAATGGAAAAGTATAACCATGTAAAGTATCTATGGAATATAATAATGATGTTTGGGAAATAATGTAAAGTAGAATCATACAATGGTAAAATCAATCAAATAAAGATGAAATCAAATCAAATAAAGATGAAATCAAATAATATAACGATACATGAAACCAATACAATGATAACACAAAAACAATGATAGATGTAAATCATATAAATATGTCACCAAATCAAATAATGGTGAAATCGATTGATATAATGATACAAGAAAATAATACCATATCAAATGAAATTAAAAACAATAGTGAAAAGAAATGATACATTGATCATATCAAATCAAATATAGATAAAATGATACCATATATTGATAAGATCAAATCATATAATGATAAAACCATATAATATAACGAAAACACAAATTCATATAGTATATTTGAATCATACGAGACAGCTCGTATAAATGAGATATTGTCAGACCTTGCATCCAATTTGTCTAAAATATTTTTGCAGTATTACTGTTTAGTAATTACAAGGTGGCCTCTTAACATACATGAATCTAAATGAATGTTTACAATGTAAATATTCTATGTTATAATTATAAGGCATCATACGTTTTTGTGTTTGTATTTGAATAAATTTCACTACTTTAATTTTTTCAAAGACAAATAGCATGTCAAATCTTACACCCAGTTACGTTACACACGACTATAAAAGGTAATGAAACACTTACAGTGAAATCTGTTTATAAGGGGCATCAAATGTACTTTACTTAGCAAACCATCCTTTATAGACAAGTGTCTTGACAGAGGTCAATCATATATTAAAATTCCACCAAATGGGGTTGGCGAGTCTGTCCGTCATAGACATCTGGCACAGCTGTTTATAGAGCTTTGACGCTAGTTGTTTTTGGCATTAGACGTTATATTGCTTTTAAAACATCCGTTTTTACGTGTTAAGTAACATTGGTCAGTTCACCAGAGCAAATGTTTGTAATGCTTATGTGTACTGTAAAAGTCAACAAAACAATTCACCAATTCATAAATTAACTGCAAATACTTACGTGAGGCACTAGTCAAGCTATTTCGAATAAGTCTCCATCCAATGTAGACACGATTTAATACTACATAGAACCGAATAGAACACATGAAAGTATATTGTATTGGCATAAAGTAGTTCTAGGTAATATATATTACATCTGGTATTGGGTACTCCGAGATGACACATAATCCAACACACCATTAATAACATTAGATATAAACAAAGAAAATATATTAACTGATACCCTAATCCTGGTATGATAAGACATATTAATCTAAATAATCACATTCAAAATTTCACCGTATTAGATTTATTGATATATTCCTGGTATTGGGGTATATATATAAGGTACACGTCAGAAAGATTTAGGAAAATAAATAGTTAGTTGCTAAAACAAAAGCATAAAAGCACTAAGTCTTCATTATGGGTCGCCTTAATGCTACCCCACATGGCTTAATCATTTATATAGGTAAGGGTCATGACACTATACTCACATATATAGACAATACGTAACAGCTAACAATAGGGAATTCCATATGCTAATTTTAGGTACTGTTTTAGGTAATGGAAATTTCGAGGTATATTGTGACATGTCTTAACCATAGATTAGCCTTTAGATATGCTACTCGATTATAAATATTGTACTATTGTGTGTTTTTAACTACTATAGCTAGTCAGCTTGATAGCAAACATCCTATGCAATTGGTCACGAATATAACTGAAAACGAGAAAATGTAATGGTCACAAATAAAAAAAACACACTCTTAATCTAATTGTATTTACAATATGTTTATAAGTCACTTGTGTTATTTCACCGTCATGACAAAATGGCGGCCTTCGCAACACATTTTGTCTTCGAAATTTAGGCTATTATAGTTACATATGTATGTAAATGATAAAAACTATAATCCTGAATTGGTGTACACTAATAGGGACTTTTTTAATTTCGCAAAGGATCGCAAAAAAAAAACCAACAACAAACAACACAAAAATCCACAAACAAACAAATTTTGAAGACTGGTGTAAAATGACTACCATTTGAACATTTTTTAGTTTTATACTATTTACTATTTAAACGACACCAACGGTTCATTGCCAAACGTCATTTATAGAATGTGTTCCTATTTATATAGATCAATTTTGTAGTTCCAAAGTTCCAAGTCAATAATCCTTTATAGACACTTGTCATTTAATTAACACTGTCCTATATAACAGGTTTAGCTACATAAACGATTAGATAATAACTTATTTATTTATTCACAAGACATTCCCACGAAAATCACCGACTATACTATGATATGAGTTGCTATGTTTATTTAAACCTCTCGTTGTTTGTTTTAATCAATAGTAATATTGTGTTAGCATATCAAGGTAAAACGGACACGGTGTATATGTTAAAAGTAAAAAAAAGTTGAAAAATAATAAAAAAAACACCTCTCCTCGTACACCTTCTTAAGACACTAGTAAACAACGGTATGGTTTCTGTTTCTGATGACAAAGGATATGATGGTTTGAAGGGGGATCATATATAATCAAACCGTCTGCTAAGTCCTAATGCTGAGATTTGTTCGATTGTTTTGGACAAGCTGTCGAAAATGTAAATTGTTTATAATTGGTCACATGAAGTTTCATAGCTCATCTTTTTCAGTTTGAATGTTTAAGCGAAATTCATTCTTGTTTGTATAGATTCAAGCAAGACACGTTAATTAGCAACGGGAATCTTTATTATAAAACAGAAGCCCTAGAGAACTTGTACTTTGACAAAAATAAATGAAAACAGAAAGACATGTACAGACAAAATTAAAGATAAGATCGTTAATGTTAACACTAAAAAACTGTTACTATTCATACTGTTAGGGTAAACGTCATTGCAAAGGAATGGTTATAAATCGCTATACTCTTTGAATTTCTTATCAAGATTTTGATGATTTTAAAGTGACGTATCGTTTGCATATCCGTAATGACATTATGCATATTAAAAATAACAAAGGACCATTATCGAGCCTTTGGGATTTCCAGCTACAATTTCAAAGTGTTAAAATCTATACAATAAAAATTAATATCAAAGGTTTTTTTCACAAGCGTCCTCGGGCCGATTCTGTTCCTGACTTCATTAACGACATGCCGGAAGTAGTCCACACAGTACTTATATGTTTGCAGACGACGCTAAATTGATTAAAGATATATTGAAAAGAGGCATGGAACATACAAGCACATGTCAATTGGAAACTCAACCGTACTCGAAAACAACATTTACACACTGGAATTCCTTGTCATATTGCAAAAATTATCAAATGTGACTTTGAGAAAGATCTTGGTGTGATTTGATCATCAATCAAAATTAAGTGAACACATAGTAGCTGTATTTCGAAGGCAAACAGAATAACGGTATTGGGAGTAAAAAAAATTCACCTAGTATACTACATAAAGATCAGGTCATGATTGAAACGTACAGGGAGGAGCCACCAATGAATGGCCTACTAAAGGACACTCCCAAATATACGGTAACCAGGGTCCAAATTAAACGTCACAAAACAAATTCAACCGTAGAGTAGTTGACACATGGAACGGTTTAACAGAAAACAGGATATCTGCGAATACATTAAATTCATTTAAGTCATGTCTGAACCAACATTGGAGAAATGAGCCATCCAAAATTTTACCTGAGTACTTTTTGTGTTGCCTGATCGGACATCCTACGTCTCCACAAGCCTTAAGGTTTACATCAGTGTTAGCATCATGTGTTTCCCTTTCAGCAAGTGAAGTGCATATGTGGTGGTTAATATATACATGTATAAGCTAAAGCGTGTTCAGGATGGCGAGCACTTGTTGTGGCACAATTATCAGAATATGTATTTATAAAATCCCTATATATGATCCCTTTCATGTCCGTTCAGAAGCGACTATCATTTCACTGACCACACCGTTGTCAAGGTACTCTGGTTCCTCTCTAAGACCCCTTGGGCGCTGGTATCCTGGTCATTGTAAGTAATTTACATACGATTTATAACTTGTGTCCCTGTCCTTGTAAAATACTTTAACATTTAATTTAGATATCAAAATTAAACATGATATTCCTCTATATGCATGAATTTGAAATGTACTTTTGTAATAATCTAAGTAAAACACCCTGCTTCCATACGAAGTTATAATAGTGACCATGTAAATAAAACAGGTTCTGAGAAAGTATATGAAACACCATGTCCAACCGTACTTTAGAGGTTGCGGCTGAGGTAACGCAGAGATTGCGATTAACACCGGAAGGATACAGGAATTTGAGAGGGTAGGTCCACAAAATTGTTAATTATTAATTATTAATCAACAAAGGAGGTAGCCCACTTGGTGGAGCAGACATTGTTGGTTTTAAATTCACTTTGGAATGTAATCGAACGTTTTCATGCAGTCCAAATACTTCGTGAATACTTTTATCATCGAGTAACTTTTGTAATGAAATAAAAAATTCGGTATGTTTCTAGTCGAATTCTTTGAATTTAACACTTTCTTATAGCATTATTATATACTAAAAACAAGCCAGCCGAATTTCATACATTTCTGTCTTGAGGTTTGCACTTAAAAGCAAATTTAATTTTTGGTGAATGAGGTTGCTGTTGCATAAAGTAAAATCTTGGGGTTGCGATTTTGGGTCATGGAAAACCTATAATATTTTGGATGATCGTCAACTTATCTATGAACTTGGAATGTTTGTAATGTGGTGTTTTCGATCATTTTGGATATTGTAAAACATTAAATTGAAACATTGTGTAGTTTCAGACATGTATTAATACATGTATGTTTTTGAAAACCATTATCCAGTGGGTATGTGGACAAATATCATGTCAGCTTCGACATTACTTTTGGAATGATAACGTCAGTTTGAATCGGCAACAAAATATTTATACAGGTGTGACCTAAGGTAAAGAACCAAAACTTCAATAAAATCACGTTGAGGAGCAAATGGGTACCGGGCACGAGAACATTTCGTTGAATGAGAAAGCAGGGTACCCCGAATTGCACCATGACTAGTATACCTCTCAGGGGGTTAATATGTCTCTGGAATGTCACAGTATCCCCAGGGGTTAAAATAACATAGCTGTTTGAATTTGTATGATCCGTAAAAATGAAACAAAAATCAGCTATCTACTATTCAGTGTTAAAACCACAGGCGATTAAAGCGTTATAGCTAGGGAGATCCTACTTGGTATAATAGAGAGACAGTCTCTCTATTATACCAAGTAGTACATTCCTTTAACGCGTTAAACGCCTGTGTTCAACCTATAGACACATGCAGTATTTTATATATGAAAAGTAAAATTTTCAGCCTTGTTGTGATATCACCATCGTTAAAATACCTGAGTGAAGCAATGTGAGCACGCATTTATTTCGCATATTCAAAAATATGCACAGTGCTTTATTTCAAAGAAACCGCAATCAAACAAACTTACTTTATCCCCAACTGCAACCACATACTGACGTTTCCTTTTTATTTCACTTTTTCCGCAACCCTAAAATATGTGTCATGTAAACCGCAACACTGACGTTACTTTTACAGACACATTTTCAAAATCTTATCTCTGCAAAACCCGGATACACATTGAATTTTTTTGAGGGATTGTGGATAAGGGTCTAAACTTTTCTTATTACTCGTTGATATTGATCTGCACTCACTATGTGAAGCAGCAGAACGTCATGAACTTGACAATTGGTGAAAAGTGGCTAAATTTGGCAAACTTTAAGAAGCAAAACAGGGATGGTAAACAACAAGCTGTCAAAATGTATTTTTACATTTGAAACCAGACCGTCGACGGAGAAAGTTTGAATGAAAATATCTCTTGTTTGTATAGATTCAAGCAAGACATAATCAAGATGCACACTTTATTAGGAGGTTGTACTTTGTCAAACAGTTACATATATAAAATAATAAAACAGCTTTATACAGACAATTTTACATTCGAAAACAGCTTTATACAGACAATTTTACATTCGACATCATTTACATTCGATGAATGTAATGCTTTTTCCTAAGTTAAAATTCACATTATGTTCCATGCATTGGCAGGATGCTCAAATCATGATAAACAAGGATAAATCGCTGCGAAAGCGATCAAAACTACAAACATGGTCAGGATACGCTTCGGAAATCCCCTAAACTATTTATAACCATAAATTATGATCTATATTTACCAGCCATGTGGTGTTTAACGGCTATAGTTAAAAAGATTTAGGGGAATGTAATTAACCGACATTGTATACCGATAACAGTAAATCCATTCCGTCATTTGGTTTCTACACTATCATTTACTCAATTCAAATGGCTGACAATATATTGTAATAGTCTTACAAAAGACTACAACGGTCTACACAGATTTGAAATACGATAATGAATAAGGCTATACACTCATGAAAGGTGTGCAAAAGAAAGGTAAAAATAGTACAATGTAGATACGTTAGATACAGTAAACACTAACAAAATGTTTCTTTTGTTACTGTTAGGTTTGATAAAATTACAAAGGAATGAAAAATAAACGCGTAAAGTATTGTAAATGAAAGATGTAAAAAAATTACATATGTGAAGGCTCACTTACTTTCCAAAACGGCTTTTGATTTTTAAATGATAAACATAAAACGAGATTGATAACTTTGTACAGTCAAAGGTTTTAGCTCAATGTTAATAATACACTTATCATCATCTTAAAATTTAATTATACATATTACATGTTAATTATGCACATTATGCAGGTCATACCATGATTCCCGATGTTGCTCTAATCAATTCGCGTTAATTGAGTACCACTGCGCCAGACGGCAAAACAGTAAAATAATTTTTTTCCTGTTGACATTGATTACGCAGGGAATCTTGCATTCCTTTGGTGTTGTTACCTCAGCTTAGGCCATTGATACAAACTTCCGTAAGTTATTATTATTTTGAGATACTTTTATTTTTTGTTGCGGAATGGTAATGAGCCTTTTAACTAAACACTTCCTCCCGATGTCTCGATAGCATTTCAAAGTCTTTTTATCCACAATGAAATTTTGTCTAAAACATTACATGTACATGTAGAAAGCGTTTTTCCATTCTCATTTCGTTACCATTATAATGTGTCACATCCACAATTACTAAAGAAAGATATAATTTTTTCCTAAACGATATCGAAAACAAATATTGTATAATCAGTACGCTATTATTACATTAGATTGTTTCCACATATTGATACGGTGTAGAACACTTTATATTACGAGTTCCAAAACTTCCGAGTGGAGACTAACCACTTTATGTTTTGTTAATTATTCTTATATCAATAGAGTTAAACTGAACAAAGCCACCACCTCTGTATCATGACCACGTGTTCACAAACACCGCTTTCTAGGTTTTCAACCGTCTAACTTCAACAAATAAACCACATGGCTATTAACTCCATTTTCAGTTATCCATCGAGTATTCTTAATACACAAGTTTGATCGTAGTTTCAATACGACACCAGATCACTTTTTTACCAGTTTATTTACCTCAGGTTAACACTGCAAGTATGCACCGTGAAAATGTTCTGGCCATGTTGTTGATACAGATAGAGTACTCAGATCGATCGTCAGCTTATGCCAGTAGTATGATATTAATGTCGGCTCAAAGGTGACACAAAATATATCCTTTTATTATATAGGATTAAAGACGTAACTATAAAAAGAACAAATTTCACGCTATGGACAAAAAGTTGAACACCACTGGACAATAAACTGGCATGTTAATCTACTTTTTGTCGGGGTGCAGGGTAACATTTATCAAATGCTCCACCACAAGGGAAATATCCTGATTGTAATCGAATACTCAGGCAGATGAAACAAAAACTCGTTCTACAGGTCCTATTGGGGCATTTCATATGTTTACAGAGATCACTCTCATCAAATTCGATGATGCATTGACACACCGGGCATGCGCGGACTGTAGGACAACCGGATATACCTATAATGACCCTATTGCTACATGTACTCAACAGTTCCCTTGTCTGCTGTATGCCTTTTTCACATTCAGAATTTCTACAATGCATCCATGGGGCCCTAACTACCCGCAAGCATCGTATGCAAAATGAGTGACTTTTGCCCTTTTTCTTACAATAATAACACTCGAAATATTCTTTGCTTGACCGAACGACAGCCTCATCACATTGAGGACACAGATACACGTCTTTGTTCTTCTCAAGCCAGTTGGTAAAGAGCACACTAAGGAAGAGCATCCTTTCGTCGGATGATAGGCAGGCTAGGAGACGCACCTCCTCGAACTCCCATATTCCTTGACATTTTTTCTTGTTTTTATCTGGCAGAGCGGGACATCTGACTTCTATCTTTCCATTTTTAATCTCGTAGTTATACAAGCTTTCTGGGGCTGAAATGCAAATCCCTTTATATGAAAAATGTAATTGAATTCAATAGAGACAGTGCTGTTACTTATTGAACTTTCAGTTCGCGTTAACATAAACCATGTTATCATATCTAGTGGAACACGGATCAGACATTATGTACATCGTCTAGAAGTTAATATTTGTTAGCTGAGGTTTGTATAATAAAAATGCATAGGTCTCATTTTCATATGAAATACACTCTCATTTTAGATCCTATAATTATATACATGTATATATATATGTGTGTGTGTGTAGCTGCACGCTCTTAGAACAAAATGACTTAATTCATGTTATTTATAAATACTTATAGCACCATTGATTTAACACTATGGGAGATTATATCTTCGTTTTACAAGTTACACTTACCCGTAGCATGACCACAGGACATTATAACACAATCATCGTCATCCAATCCCATGACGTCAGGCTCTGATGTTCTGTAAGCGGAAATTGCATATCTATTGTTAGGCCGGATGACAACAAAGAGTTTCGTCAGGGCTGCGTAGTCAGAAAGAGATTTCCCATCTTCTAGTAAGACAAACTGGTTCTTCGACCAAAGGTCAACATCATTGGAAACCTTAAGGACATCCTTCACATGTCGGATGCATGCCGACACACTCCAAGTCTGTATTAACAAAAAATACGCAGCTAATGATCTTGTCAATTTTTTACAAATGTCCAGCAAAATAACATTGTGTTTGTTTTTCTAATGGTCATCAGTGACCATAGACACATATCGTGGGTTCACAAACCGTTTCTAGAAAAAAGAAATTCTATCTTACGTCGTCATTAAAATGTACAATGTACATTCATAGACAATACATAACTGACCATAACAGAAAAACGCAATAAATGAAAATTGTAATTGTAATATAGACGGAAATCAAACATTCATATGCGTTTATAAAGTTGACTTATTTTCTATGAATAAAGAAAATCAAATGTACATATATTTATGAAATTTGCGTTATGTCTAAATGAGTCAATGGATTTTACTAAATATAATCATTTTTGCGATATTTCACATAATACATGATTACTTTGCGTCCTGTAAAATCAATGACGTCTTTTTAAATAATGTGTAAAGCACATATAATATCTTAACGTACGCCATGATACTCAAACTCTATTTATTTGAATATAAATATTATTTCCTTTATTACTTTATAATATGTGTGTTTCTTCCAAATAAAGTATGATCTCAATCTGACATGCTGAGGTAAATATGCGTATAATATGGCGACTAACCGTTCTATAATATTTTTGGGGGTTTCGCAATTATATATGATTATCCACTCCTACCTTATACTCTAAGTTTTAAAGTGTTTGCTGTAGAACATGAAAATCCGAATTTAGACAACTACAAAAACTTAAGAAATAACTACAAACGGCATTCGTGAAGAACAAAACACAGAAACGTACATCTGCTGTAGCCTGCGTGTTAAATGTAGAATATTACAACAAACATACACAGACCAACGACCCAAAAAAATTAAAAGGTGAATGACTTTTAATCATTAATTAAATTTTACTGCGCCTAAGTCTTAATTCAAGTTAAGGTTACAATAAAATTGTAAATTAAGAAGCTTAGTAAAACAGGTCAATTTATCTTAATTACATTATTAGAAATATTCCCTAAAGATTGGACATAGAATAGATATACCTCGGATACAGTTGTGAAAAAATTCTTTCCGTCAAATCTCCAGATTCCAATGCGTTTGGCGGGCAAAACCATTTGACAAAAGTCATCGGTTTCACAGTAAACCTAATGGAAATTCAAACACATTATAAGGCATTACTCTTCGCTATATCGCGTGATACAGTTTGAAAACTTTTAACATGACAAAAAGACGACTTTTGATAAATATTGTTCGATTACTTATTTGAAATAAACCATGTTGATTTCTGAAAAATCCCAATTATAACTTATTGTTTTACTTAACCCTTGTCTTCTTTAAGGGGCAATTATAGCAGTAAAGTAACAAGCTAGTGTTCGAAATGTTTGATTGAGAACCGGGTCTGGCGGATGATTTTTCGTGTCGCTTGTACAAAATTAGTGAGCTGTTCAAAAGCAAATGACAAAATAGAAGAGCAATATGGACTTGATGTAACGACTTCAGAATCTATGAGACTTATAATATTTTACCTTGTTCGTTACATAGAAATTTATGGTTTCTGGTGTAGAAGTGATGTTGATGGTGCTTCCCATGATATTGTAGGACTCGTCTTTGACGTCTAGGGTAGAAATTAATGGAGAATTATATCATAATAACCTATCATTCTTATCAAAAATATGTTAAATCCCACAAAATATGTATGTTAATATAAAAAATGTATTGCATAGATTTTTGTTTTGTTTCAAGCAATCTATGTTAAAACACCGAAGGTACATTTTTCAATATTACTGTAAAATTTAACATGGATGATGCTTTTTAATGAACCATGACCACCTGTTTCCAACATCGATGATACTTTTTAATGAACCAAGACCACATGTTTCCAATTAAACATGAAATACTTGACCAAACTTATGTAACAAACACTATATACGTACTATTGGACGCTATCAAATTTAAGCCAAAACGATGTAGAACAAATTAGATAGTGGAGGAAGTAAAATTGTGATTTGAATACTTTCCAAATATAGAGACACCTGGTCACTCTTAACTGATTTATTAGATTTATATTTTGGTATATGCTATTACATTTACGTTATTAAATATCGAGTAAAAATCCAATGAAAGGATAACTAGATATTTAAAATTGATTCAAGAGAAGATACCAAATTAAAACAATTATATTAATTTTAATACAAAGTATTAAAGAATAACAAACCGATAGGATACAAAAGTCTGAAACCAAAAATGATAACGTGTAAAAGAAATCCTGATGCAGATCCTATCTGCAAATTACATGGACTAATTGTGTGTCAAAACGTTTATCGACGAAACATTTTGATGTCACTGCTTAAATGTATGGAAACAGAATTGACCACCAGGGTCGATCAATACAGACTAGATAGCTCAATCAGTTGATTATCAACCTAGTGATCAAAAATCTTTTTGGTTTCGAACCCCAAAATTAGTTTCTTGGTCAACCGATGTTTCCAGACATGGGTGATCACCTATAGTGTTTATGCGATCATAATGTGATATCAAATTATTTTTAACACAACTTCTAAATCTGGCCATTGTTTAACGGATACAACGACCTCGCTTTTTTCTCTCACGTTATGAAGCTAGTTGAATTTGGTGCTATTAATTGACGTGAAGATATCGTAGATGGGAATTAATAAAAAAAAATCATAATTCACCCATGACGAAACAGCAGATCAATATGAACTTGATGTAATGACTTCAGAATGTATGATTCTTATACTATTTTACCTTTTTCTGTACAGGGAAATCTTCATATTCTACTGTTTCTGGCAGAGGTAATGCTGGTGGTGCCGCCGACGATGGTTTAGGACTCGTCTTTGACGTCTAGGATAGAAATTAATGGATAATTATATTGTAATAGCAAATAAATCTTATTTAAAATATGTTTAATCAAACAAACAAACGTAAGTTAATATAAAACATTGTATTGCATAGGATATCATATTTTCCGTTTCAAGTATGTTTAAAATATCGAAGGTACACTTTTCAATATCACTGTACAATTTAACATGGATGATACTTTTTCATGAACCATGACCACCTGTTACCAATTAAATATGAAACACTGGACCAAACGTATGGAACAAACACCAAATACGTACTAATGAGCACATCAAATCTTAGCCAAAACATTGATAATGAGAAAAATTATTAGATAATTTTACATTTTTTTGGAATTCAGTTTATTTATATGTGTTTACAATTATACAAAAATTAGTTGTCTTTTTATCGAACGTCTGGGAAAACGGTATCTATCTACAGAAATTTACAAGATTTTAAAGAGAGGAATTGTATATGAAATCCGTGTAAATATTTTTATCAAAAATAATATCATATTTAATGTTTTTTTACATTGAACAATTTTGTGTGGAAAAACTAATCTTTTGATGTCCAGACATTGAACCAGGGTCGGTAATACAGATCAATCAGGAATTGATAAAAACATGTTATTGGTTTATGAATCATAATGTTTCAGATATCATAATTGTGATAAAATTATTTAATCATTTGTTTTAACACAATTTCTAAAATCTAGGCCATTGTTTTCACGGTTAAACGTAACTCGCTTTTTTCTCTCACGTTATGTATCTAGTTGAATTTGGTGCTAGTATTGACGTGAAAGATATCGTAGATGGGAATTAATAAAAATAAAAAATCATAATTCACCCATGACGAAACAGCAGATCAATATGAACTTGGATGTTATGACTTCAGAAATGTATGATTCTTATAATATTTTACCTTTTTCTGTACAGGGAAATCTTCATATTCTACTGTTTCTGGCAGAGGTAATGCTGGTGGTGCCCCTGACGATAGTTTAGGACTCCACTTTGACGTCTAGGATAGAAATTAATGGACAATTATATTGTAAAAGCATATAAATCTAATTTAAAATATGTTTAATCAAACAAAATACGTAAGTTAATATAAAACATTGTATTGCATAGGATTTATTTCCGTTTCAAGTATGTTTAAACATCGAAGGTGCACTTTTCAATATCACTGTACAATTTAACATGGATGATACTTTTTCATGAACCATGGCCACCTGTTACCAATTAAATATGAAACACTGGACCAAACGTATGTAACAAACACCTAATACGTACTAATGAGCACATCAAATCTTAGCCAAAACAATGTAGAATTGACGAAAATATCATATGAAGCAATACATTCGATTGATTGGAATTCATTGGATATGTGTTTACCTTATACATAGAAACCCGTAGTTGTTTTGATGGTTTGTCGGACGTCTGGAAAACGGTATCCTACAGAAATTTACAAAGGGATGTTACAAGAGAGGAATTGTATACATAAATGAAATCCGTATTAAAATTCACACATATTTATCTCAAAATATATAACTGTAAGATGTTAATGCAGTTTACATGGACTTATAATTAATTGTGTGTAAACGTATATCGACGAAACATTTTGATGTCACTGCTTAATGTATGGAAACAGAATTGACCACCAGGGTCAATCAATACAGACCACACAGCTCAATCAGTAGATTATGCAACCTAGTGATCAAAAACCTTTTTGGTTTCGAACTCCGGTTTGAGCGGATTACATGTTTCATGTTTCTTGTTACAAAACTAGTTTCTTGGTCAACCGGTGTTTCCAGACATGGGTGATCACCGATAGTGTATATGCGATC